>NW_024387437.1:0-59526 GCF_900408965.1 Simochromis diagramma | reverse complement strand
TTTCCTCCTCTTCCTTGGAATGCATAAAGGAGGAGGAGCACCACTTCTGTGGCAGCGCTGACCATGACTGAACTGTGATGTTTGATGTGTGTTGGTGCAGTATAATAGCTTGATCACAGCTCTTTCTGTGTTGCAGACTTTATTAAAAAATTCCACGACACCCCCCCCCCCCCCCCCCCCTCCCCCCCCTCCCTACTGTGAACTGAATTGAATATTCAGAAGACATTTGTTTAAATAGTTCTACAAATCTGAGCTGTTGGTGTGTCCTTGGATGTGTGGTAATAATATTAGAGCCTGCAATCTTTCTTACTGATCTCTACTATGAGTCATGTTACCTGAGATTAATTCTATGTTTACCTGTCCAGCCTGGACGAATGTGCTGTTGAAGGAAATTAAATTAAAACGATCTGAACTGCGTACATTTAAGGAACCTGTTCATATTTAATATGAACCAGTGATTTTTGATTGCTGATTCCAAGAGAGTCTTTGTGGAATCCTGTTTGGCTTTTTGTTATTTTAATTCTCTTTCTGTTTTCCAGAACAGTTCTCCACAGTCGCTGTCCACATGGGTCAGTGGGACCAAGAAGCACTCTGCTAAGTGGGACTCTGACCAGCAACATCCAGCAAGACCCAGACAGCGTTTTCTTCTCCCAGCTGGAGTTTTTGTTTGTCAGTGACTGGAGGTCGATTTTTGTTGGCTTCACACTTGCAGAGGTAAGTTCAGTTTGCAAGATCCCTCCCCCCCTGGCTTTTATGTGCTAGATTTCTTATTGAAACAGTAAATTTCAGTGACTGCTGCTTATACCACAGGTTAATACATGTACTGATCCCTGATAGGAGAATCATCAATTTTGCCAACAAAGAAGCCTGGTGGATGTTTGTTTACATCTGATGATGGGACTCATGCTCTGCATCTTTAAAGTTTGTCTCTTGATTATTATTCATACCCCAGTATGTGAGTATGCTTATTCTACTATACTGAACCAACTGGTGCTCTTCATTTTGGAGGCTGTTGAGTCTGAATGTTGGAGTTGTGTATCTCGTGTTCTCTGGGCTTTGTTGTCCTCAGTCTTTTCGCAGGCGAAAACACCCAGGAGGCGCGTAAATGTTTCTTCTCCATGATGTTTCTTCAAATGTTTCTTCTGGATGATGATAAGACTGTGACACGGGATGCCACCTTGGTCTTGTGATGAAGCAAAGCTCAGGAAGAAGTGGGATAAATGGTACCCCACATGTGTGCTGCTGAGAAGGATGTACAGGGGCACCTGCAGCCAAATCCAGCCTCAGGTTAGTTGTAGTGCAGAACGCTACAGGACTGAGACAGCTGAGGCATCAAAATGTTTGATTAAACGGATGAAAAGGAGAAGTTTCTTCCCTATAATTATCACTTCTTACAATCTGTAGCACTTCAAGTCTGTCAGCGTGCTGAGCATGCTCAGAATGTGACAATATATTTTTGTTCAATATTTAATTTCTTTCAGTTGCCATTGTTAAATGAAAAAAAATAAAATCTATTCTTATAATTTAGCAAACTAATTTATCAAAAAAATATATAATATATCTGTATTAGTTTTTTAATAAATTAATTTGAACAACCTGTATTGAAAATACCATATTTGTATTCATACAGACTCAGTTTGGTATCATTGTTGGTCTGATTGCTGAACTAAGAGCTACTTTGATCTGTTTTAGATCTAAAGTATCCAAAGTTGAGCTCTGATGTTTCTTCACCCCTGTGTGTGATATGTGATTTCCTACATGCTGGCAGAGCAGCAGTTTGTGCTCACAGATGGTGACGGTGTGGGAGAGACGGTGGTGTTTCCTCAGAAGAACCAGCAGAGTCACAAAGGACACCAGTCCATCTCACCACCTTGACTTGCTGACTGATGTTCGTCTGCACTGCACAGAGGAAATCAACTGACGGAGGTTTGTCCAGTGACGTGTTATGAAATGTATATTTGTTTTATGCTTACAGTTATGTTTTTCTTGACAGAGGCTCTGCAGAGGTTAGACAAAGCAGAGAAAACATGTGCTTTACATTTTACTGTGATTTATTGAGATATTTGTTGCCTGATGTTCAGCAGGAATGGAGAAATAGAATCAAAGGGAGATGTTTTTGCTGTTTTTGTAATGATGTAAGTAAATCTTCAATATTATTTATTTGCTTGGTTATATTAGGAGTGTTTCTGAGTGAGGGGGAGAGGAGTCATCATCCAGGTAAAGTGACGTAGATCAGTGGATACACTTGTCTCCATCTTTAAATGTTAGTGCTTTCAAATACACAAACATTTTTAAAGGACAAAAATGAACATCCAACTTTGACTGTAACACAAAATAAATCATGTGTGTTTTCAAACTCTCAGATGGGCAGGATATCAGTCTTGGACTGTCTAACCTGCCGGAGCAGCACTGAATGACCACCACACATGAGCATGTTCCTGCAACATTCAGCATCTGATCCTTCATCTGTGTGCTTCTGCTTTTGGTAAGTAGAGTTTCCCAACTCCAGTAACTCTAAACACATGCCATCCATTTCTAACGGCCTGGTTACTTCCTGTCAGTTACTTTAGAAACCATGTGGTCACCTGACCTAACACTGTTTCTTCTTCTTCCCCTTAATGTTCAAGTGTCACATGTCAAACAGCTGGAGAGGAAACTACACCAGTGTACTGGGATGTTTCAGCAACACGTGCCAGATGCTGTTCCTTCATGGTGACATCACCAGAGACAGCCCCGCCCACCTCAGGACCTCGCCATTGATCATGATGATTATAATGATGACAGCGAGCGGAACTAAGACTGTAAAAATCCACGACCAGAATGTTTCTTTCTAATTATTAATGAATACTGAGCCTCTTTCTGTGTTTTGTCTGTTTTGTTTTTTACCTCATTTGTTTCTAACAAAGTTCACAAACTCACACAGTTTACATTCTGTATGTTTCCATCTTTACCAGCCACACTCTAACTGCATTTAAGAAAATAATCCTTAGAAATCGTCGTTTTTCTCTTTTGTAATTGATGATAATTCAGTGAATATACTGCGCTGCTTCCTTTTATTGCGTCACACATTGCTTTATGTTTTTCAGTGTCCAGTTATTTTTTACTGCTGTTTGAATTCTCTGTATGTTTGACCCTGTAGACAGTTTGATGGACTGCTTGTCTTCCTGTTTGTTACCGCCGCCTGTTTTTTAATAAAGATTTGGATTTCTGACTTCAACACAGCCTCTGCGTGTCCTCCCTTTGTGTCCTCTTCCTCTGTGAATGTGTTGCATGTGTCACAGATTCATTTTATTAACAGCTTTCCCACAGTGAGTTTGCATCAGCATTCATTCACAGCACATTTCAGAAGGATTCAGATTAATACAGTGATCTTACAGTCAGAATGATCCTGACAGAGTGCCACTGTAAATGATCTTTCATCAGGTAAATTTCAAAGTTCAGTATTTCAAAGCAGGAGTTATGAAGAATCATGCTGGCATTAGGACTAATAATATGTACTTACAAAGTCAAAGTTTTTTAATTATGCTACAATATTGGAAGACAACAACTTTTAGTGTTTTCCGCATATTAATTATTCTGAAATAGAGACGGTGACCCTCACTGTACAGAAGCACTAAACAACTGACAATCTAACAGACATCATTGGCCTGAGCCGTCATGCACAGTGAGTCTGATCCTTTGCTGTGAGAGTCTGACAAGCATGTTTCTGGTCAGTTTTGGAAGAGAATAATATCACAATGTTGATCTTTTTTTCAATATTCCTTCTCTTTTACAACATAAACTGTGATCAAAGCTACTTATGTTCACAGCATGTAATAATACTGACAGTCCAGGGCACTGTGGTCTGTTGAGCTAGGGTTAGGGTTAGGGTTAGCAATTCAGACATATGTAATCAATATTAAACGTCTCTGACGTGGGCCACTGTCCGCAGTGTTGGGAAATCCATACCAGGCTGGAACGAGTCAAGGTAGGTGAGCATCCACGAGAAGACACAGCAGATGCATCCTACTAATACTGACAGGACCAGGAGACTCCAGAAACCGAGCATCTTCTCTTCAGTGCCATCCTCGCCTGTCACCCTCTCTGCCCGCAGCTCTTTGAGTATGGGGTAGATAAGGGCGCAGAGAAACCCTTATTACTAATTTGTATTATAATTCAATTTTCATGAAATATTCATATTCAGTATTGGTCCTTTTATATTATAACCACGTATCCACCCAGGCTCATGGTGGGGCAGGGCTCTGTCCTGGGATGCTTGACTACAAGGTAATGTACACCCTGACAGTCTAACTGTAAGCAACAGTCTAAATGTAAAGTGCATTCTAAAGTCCTCTTCAATAAATCATATGCAAAGAGTCATTCAGGACTGTAAAACGTGAACTACAGAACCCAGAGTCTTCATCATTAAATCTCTGGTTGCTTCATTTTTCTATCCTATATCAGATACTTTAAGGTTAGGTTAGGTAAACTTGCATTCTCATGGTGAGGCAAAGTGCTTTATGTGTGTGTGTGCGTGTCATGAACGGCTATAAAAGGCCTATAATTAAAGAACAAAGCGGGGTTTGAGTTCGAGTTGCGGCAGACTGTCACTACTTGTAAATGGAACGCAGCCTTCCTACGGCGGACAGCTAATAACAGGAATCGGACGCGGTCCAGCCAAGTCCACAGCAACCACCATAGCAACCGCCTAGCATGACCTTAAAAACATTTTCTGTCTTCATAACGATCAAAAACATGAAATGATTTGCAAAGTGTGAAAGTGTTACAGCTGCAGAGAGCTATGGCGGCATCTTTGGAAGCTGTTTGCATAGCTAATAATATACGATGTAACCATGGAGACAGTCAGTCACGTGAGCTAGCGGTGCACGTTTACTACAGTGAATAAGGTGATTGCGTGCACAGCATCCACACGCTGCAGAGGGTAAAGACATTACTTCAATATTGTTTTATATTGATATAATTTGCCTTCTGTTGACCATCACCTCAGGTTCACCATCACAGTTTCAGCATACAGATGCACACTGTCTAAATATCAACACACTCAAAAACTCATGTCTCAGAAATAAGCACAGCTGTTCATGTTTGTCATTAGAGTTTTATTTGTAAGAAAATTATGAACTTCATATTGTGCATCAAATAAAAGAACATTTCACAACTCTGAGTCAACAGAAACAGGAAACAGAAATGTCTCTAATGTAGACGTGTACAGTGTAGTGTAAGCATTAAAAGATCATAAAGGAAACACTAACATTCATGTGAAACTAATTGTAATAAAAAAATGAACAGGTGCTTTATAGATGTAAAAGAAAGAATCTGAAAACAACACTTTTTTGGTCTAAGTGATCAAAGTAGAAAACAGAACTGATGTTCAAGAACAAACCGTAGCTGCACTAATATTACACATCTCCATTGTTGTGGTGAACAGACATGTTGCTTTTAAAACCACATGCAGTGTGTGACCGTGACTGTTCACTGAGACCATGAACGCCACTTTGCTGAAGCCTTCGCCTTCTTCTTCTTCTTCTTCTTCTAAATTGGAAGCAGAAGGAGCACGAGCTGCTTTGATCTACTGAAAGGAAAAAGCAGAACATCTGAGCTGAAACCAGTCAGCTGAAATCATTAAGACAGGAACAATCATTCAATGCAGTGTCTCAGGTGGCTTAGCCTGTTACAACTGTTGATACAAGCTAAATACGGTTAACACACAGTGTCAGGGAGCTCCAGTGTGGGAACTAGTGGCTTTACGTTTGTAGTCATTTAACTTTCATCCATTCATTCATTTAATTCAGGAGGAAGAAATGCCAGGTTGGTGCAGGCTGGTTACATGCATTTGGTCCCATGCTGTCTTTAACTAAATGACTGGGTTCACTTTATGGCTGGGCTGTATGTGGGGTTATATCATGTTATTTGGGCAGGAGTTCCTGTCCTCTGTTAGACTTAGAAAGTTTCTCCATAAGTAGAGTTTCTAACTCTTCTAGCACATCTGTGGCTGACAGCTTTTTGGTGGCTCTTTTACCCCACACTGGTTGTGAGTGTGTAAATAGCCCCACTAGTTCTTTTGGGTTGCAGTTAACTTGGAGGAAGAGGTAGGTCTGCCATGACTAGATGAATAACAATATCTGGGATACATAAATTTCATAATGCATGCATGTATCTCTATAAACCTGCCTGAGGGCTGCCATTTTTACATTCAGTTATTTCTTTGTTGAATATAAATAATGAATGTGTTACAGTTAAACTGACACTGATCAGTGTAAATGGCTCATTGGGACACAGAAACCTTTAAATTAAACCCGATCACCTGATATCGAGTGTCAAACAATATCAAAGCTGTAAAAGATGTTTACAGTCAGAATTTATAAAACTATGATTGTAAATAAATTCAAACAAGTGAGCTTTTCTCTTTGTGCTGAACATCAACACTGTGATTTCTTAGACTGTAAGCTTTACTTTAGCACAACCACTTGTAGAAGCTGCCACTCCAAATGTCTTTTGATAACAAGAAAAAAATACCTTTTCAGTACACGGCCTGAAGTTCTTCTCTGACATCTTCTGCCATCAGCTTTGTCTGCTGGTTTGAAGACAATAAACCACAAAAAAGATGATTGAGTCACTTTGTCTGCGTCATGCAGTTCGAATGTGTCGTGTAACGATGTTGAATAGCCGTCGTTATCCCTCTGCTGCGTCAGTAGGATTGTACTGTACAGCATCTCATTGATATGTGAGGAATGCTAATGTAACACGATAACAGACTTACATCATTAAAACATAAAGGGCAGGAGATATTTAGATATTTTTATATTTATATTACATTTTATAGCTGACGGATATTACTAAATAGATAGAATTTACCAAATAGCTGGATGAACATGAAAAATATGTCTATAATAACAAATGACCATGAGAGCCAGTAGAATTAATTCAACTGGACACTCGAAACACGTCCTTAAATGCTCTTTAAGTGGCAGAACAGATGACAAACAGTTAATCGCTTACTTGAGATGAAATCTGCTCAGCTACTTTGAAAACAGCTTCTAACTGGTTCCTCCTTTAACAGGATGACTGCTCAGGGGTAAGGCCATCATGCAGTCCAGCAACCTTTATGGTTCTGCTTTGATTCACCAGGAACTATTAGGGAAACCTTCCAGCGCCTCCTGTGAAAGACACAGGCATAAACACATACATTTATTAACATGTTCCACAGTCTTCCAGTTTGATTTTCTCATCCTGTGGACAACAACGTACATGGATGCAGGTTTATTGTTAACTTTTGTAAAGTTTATTTAGTGAACATATCCAGCTGCAGCTCCACTGTGATCCTGAACTGGATAAGCACTTAAGAAAATGTGTCAATAAATGGACAAACATCAACTTACTATATTTATCCAAACAGACGGGACCAATAATGCTTTCACTGAGTTAGAGACTTTAACAGTCTCTTCTATGTAAGAATGTCTCGTGCTGATAGACCTGCAAACTTGACAACAAAGGTTTTTCAGACTACATGTAGCTGTCCTCTATGTCAGCTCACACATTTACATTCATGTCACACTTATTTCTGCTTTCCCATTTTATAATTATTACTTACATTTTGATTAGATACCTTGAGTTTGTAAATGATCAGATTACATAATTGGAATACAATGTATCCAATTCAGGGTTGCGGGAGGATGAAGCCTATCCCAGCTGATACAGGACAAAGACAGGCTGCCAGTTTATTGCAGGGCTAACACGATATGTGTAACAGAAAATCCACTTAAATGTTTGATATTTCTTATAATAATCATGACTATTATTTAAAGGTTTCTTTATAAATACATTTTGATTTTTTATAACCTCTAAAATATAAACCTGAGCCGTTTCAGATTCTGACCTCTGACCTCACTGCAGCTCCCTCTTGGAAGTACGTCTGCTTCTTGTCTTCCCCCAGTGTTGACCGCCTGCCCTTGATATCACGTACTGTACCTGAGGAACAAAAAAGGACAAACACTTGCCTTCATTTAAGAAGTACATTCATACAGAGGTAATCTATGGAAACACACTAGTTCAACCTTTGGGAGAAATCAGTTCCTGTGAAACATTTCTGTATATGAACATCATGTGGAGAATGAATGAAACGAGTTCTTCAGGTGACTCAGCAGTCCCACACTGACAAATGAAATCTAGTTAAACTATTAAGCATATTTGCTCTTCTGAAATCTGTGTTAAACAACAACAAACATAAGTTAGTAACAAAAATACAGCTGAGTAGAGGCTTTACAAACCACCAGCAGCCATAATGCTAAATTTCAATCTTCAAATGTTTCTGAGCAGTCTTCAACCTGCTTTTAACACATTAAAGTCCCACAGTCAATGCAGCCTGACTCAATCCTAGATGTTCAGCACACAGAGACACAGAGGTGCCGTTTAAAGTTTAGTGTTAACCTGAGTCACTGATCATTTGCAGTATTACAGAGTCTGGCAGTCTTTGCATGATGTCCACGTCACTGTAAGTTTCTAGCTGACTCTCAGGTGTGACAGGTGTGCCAGCAGGAAAGAGTAATAATAGCCTGCATCCTGAGGTTTGTCATGCAGGATTAAAGGAGCCAGGCTTTGTTCACACAGCTAGGATTGTATTTACACTGACCCTGGGTCAGTATAAGTATCATACAGTTTAAACGAAGCACTGAAACTTGCACATATTTATTACAGATGCACTGAAGCTAATCGAGATATTTGCTGTCAATCTGTGGCTGCGATTAAACACTTTACTGGAAACTTTATTAACTAGTAACTTCATCAGTCATGACAGAAGCTAATATTTCTGTGCTAACATCGTTTAACCAGTAACAGCTTTACTCCAATATAAGCTAACGTTTACACCGTAACTTTAAGATAGCACCATAAAGACGGTAAAACACGTAATAATATCTACAAATGCATCTTAAAGCTGTTATATTAGCACTCGGTGTATTACTAACATAACCACATTAACATTATTGACACTCGCTGACTTTCAATAGTCATTCTATAAATGCTGTCCGTTTAAATGGTCTTACCTGTACACACTGTATATCCACCGGATTCCAGCCAGAGTGGATTCTGGAGTCTTCCACGCTCCTGTTAGTGATCCTCCATCTGGATGGATGAGAACAATCTAGCAGGAGATGGCCCATATCTATGGGACTGATTTGTGCTAATAACGCCCATTGTATGGACTGATAACAGCCGAAGCGGGTGAATAAAGTCACCCAGTAGCTAGCTGTGCCATTACCCAGCATACATCACTCCCCCCATAAATGCAATAAACCATACAAAAGTATCGTTCTACCTGTTTTTCAGGTAGTTGTTTACATTATATAATTTATTGTGTTCAGTATACGTCACTACAATGTGATTTCGGAAATATATAAATATACGGACAACAGGCTCTTCCGCGGCAATCTCTTCAATCGGAGGACCCTTCACGTCAATTCCCGACGCGAGGGGGGTACCCTGCGCGTCCATAAGTGCAGCAGAGGGAGCCTGACCATGCGTCACACGTTTGACGAGTTGGGAGTGAGAACGTGTTGACACCAGAGGTGAAGGGAGCCACCAGGCTGAAGAAGGAGTCCTATCGGGCTTGGTTAGCCTGTGGGACTCCGGAGGCAGCCGACAGGTATCGACAGGCCAAGCGGAATGCGGCTCGGGCAGTGGCTGAAGCAAAAACTCGGGTGTGGGAGGAGTTCGGAGAGGCCATGGAAAAAGACTTTCGGACTGCCTCGAAGAGATTCTGGCAAACCGTCAGGCGTCTCAGGAGGGGAAAGCGGTGCTCTACCTGCACTGTGTATAGTGCTGGTGGAGCGCTGCTGACGTCGACTGAGAAAATTGTCAGGCGGTGGAAGGAATACTTCGAGGACCTCCTTAATCCCACTGACACGTCTTCCGAGGAGGAAGCAGAGTCTGGGGATGAGGGGAGTGACCCGCCAATTTCCGGGGGCGAGGTCACTGAGGCAGTTAAACAACTCCTTGGTGGCAGAGCCCCTGGTGTTGATGAGGTCCGCCCCGAGTTCCTGAAGGCTCTGGACGTTGTAGGGCTGTCCTGGTTGACAAGCCTCTGCAATGTTGCGTGGAGATCAGGGGCAGTACCCGTGGACTGGCAGACCGGGGTGGTGGTCCCCATCTTTAAGAAGGGGGACCGGAGGATGTGTTCCAACTACAGGGGGATCACACTCCTCAGCCTCCCTGGGAAAGTCTATGCCAGGGTGCTGGAAAGGAGAGTTCGTCCGCTAGTCGAACCTCGGATACAGGAGGAACAATGCGGTTTTCGTCCTGGTCGCGGAACACTGGACCAGCTCTTTATCCTCTCGAGGATACTTGAGGGTGCATGGGAGTTTGCCCAACCAGTCTACATGTGTTTTGTGGACTTGGAGAAGGCATTCGACCGTGTCCCTCGGGGTGTCCTGTGGGAGGTGTTGCGGGAGTATGGGGTGTCTGGCCCATTGCTACGGGCCATTCGATCCCTATACAACCGTTGTAAGAGCTTGGTTTGCATTGCCGGCAATAAGTCGGACTCGTTCCTGGTGGGTGATGGGCTCTGCCAGGGCTGCCCTTTGTCACCGGTTCTGTTCATAATTTTTATGGACAGGATTTCTAGGCGCAGCCAAGTGGCGGAGGGCTTTCGCTTTGGTGGCCTCAGAATCTCATCTCTGATTTTTGCGGATGATGTGGTTCTGTTGGCTTCATCGGGTGAGGGCCTCCAGCTGGCACTGGAACGGTTCGCAGCCGAGTGTGAAGCAGCGGGAATGAGGATCAGCACCTCCAAATCTGAGGCCATGTTTCTCAGCCGGAAAAGGGTGGAGTGCCCACTCCGGGTCGGGGATGAGTTCCTGCCCCAAGTGGAGGAGTTCAAGTATCTCGGGGTCTTGTTCGCGAGTGATGGGAGAAGGGAGCCGGAGATCGACAGACGGATTGGGGCTGCAGCTGCAGTAATGCGGATGCTGCACCGGTCCGTCGTGGTGAAGAGGGAGCTGAGTGTAAAAGCGAAGCTCTCAATTTACCGGTCGATCTACGTCCCTACCCTCACCTATGGCCACGAGCTGTGGGTAGTGACCGAAAGAACGAGATCGCGGATACAAGCGGCGGAAATGAGCTTCCTCCGAAGGGTGGCTGGCCTCTCCCTTAGAGATAGGGTGAGAAGTTCGGCCATCCGGGAGGGGCTCAGAGTAGAGCCGCTGCTGCTCCACATCGAAAGGAGCCAGCTGAGGTGGTTCGGGCATCTGACAAGGATGCCTCCTGGGCGCCTCCTGGGTGAGGTGTTCCAGGCATGTCCCACCGGGAGGAGGCCCCGGGGCAGACCCAGGACACGCTGGAGAGATTATATCTCTCGGCTGGCCTGGGAACGCCTTGGTGTTCCCCCGGATAAGCTGGAGGAGGTGGCTGGGGAGAGGGAGGTCTGGGCCTCTTTGCTTAGGCTGCTGCCCCCGCGACCCGGCCTCGGATAAAGCGGATGAAGATGGATGGATGAACTTCCGCGATAAACAAACAACAAACAACACTTTACCAGTATGGATAAAGGTTAAATTAAAAAGTACTTTTTGTGCTATTTTACCTTGAAGAGTATTTAACCTTTGGAATAATCTCTTGCAGACATATGTTCATAAGATTTCTTTTTTTTAAAAGAAATAATTGTCTGAATCTTACATACAGATATAACAGAATAGCTTTAGTGTTTTGAGGATGAGTACTTGAGTATGAACATATACAAAATGCAGCAAGATATTTGTAAAAAAAAAAAAAACCAAAACAGTTTTATTGATTATAAAATGAGTTATATCGGATTCATATCAGCATTGGCAGATATCCAAAGTTTTGATATCAGTATCTGACATTAAAAAGTGGTATTGTGCCATCTCTAAAACATAATATATGAGAGAAAGCATGTCACCGAATCTGGCAGACTGTGTGGAGGTTCATGAATGAACCCAAAGCAGAAGCTTGGAAATCAAAGCGTAATGTAGTAAGTAATGTAGTAAGAGTGAGCCATTTATTTAGGCTGAAAGGGATACAAAGAAAAGGCCTGAGGAAACTCAGGCAAAACTGACTGGGAAAACTAAACTAACACTAAACATATGTATACCTGAACATGATGCACGAAGAACAGAAACATGAAAAACTGAGCAGACGTCCTGACAATGAAAAGATTAATACAGAAGAGAGTAATTAGGAAGAGTGAAAACATCTGGGAAAACAGCTTTGATGAACAGACATAAAGACCCAGAAAAAGAAACACTAAACACAGTACTCGACACTGTCAAAGTAGAAGAGGAAACAACTTGTCACAGAAGCTGGGAGGGAGGAATGCTCAGGGAAACTAGATGTACACAACAGGAGGAGACATAAATAGAAGAAATGTGGAAACAGTTAAGGGAAAAACCACAACTAACCCAAATAATAGAAAACTAAAACATTCCAACACAAAGAAATCAGAAAAACACCATAAACTCAAAATGCTGGATCAAATGACAAAGAACTACGAAATAGCAGGCCTCTCATTATCAGACACTCAGTCTCTGCATGCTGCATTTGCTTTCACTTTTTATTGAGATTAAACAGATAACAGTCCAGACGGAAATCTAGTTAGTCCACCCTTCATTTCCCAACATCTGTTCTCTAAATCTCACACGAGCATTGTTAAACAGAGAGCCAAACAGAGAGCCTACTTAGGACTACTTAGGACTTAACCAAGACAGAACCAGAATCAGAACTAGATGATAGTAGCACTAAAAATCATCATAGACCTGCACTACACTTACTTTTTAATTCTACCAAAGTACAGATTCAGAAAAGTTGATATAATTATTTAGCCTTGTTGTGCAAACAAGCCTGCATAACTTAATAAATGTAGAATTTGAAAAATAACAAACCTAAAAAGAAACACTAGGTACGAGATACATGAGTACCTATGATACGGTGATACTTTTGGTAAACAACCATTTGACTAATATGTGTGTCTCACCTGCTCTTGTTCCACCTCTGCTCCTCTCTCTCTGTCCCTCTCTGCTCCTCTCTCTCCCTCTCTGTTCCTCTCTCCCCCTCTCTCTCTCCCTCTCTGTTCCTCTCTCTCCCTCTTTGTGCTGACAATCATCAAATATACAGTTGAAACCAGATATTTACACACTCTTCAGATAAAAACACTTTTTTAATTGTAACATCAAATCAGACTAAATGTTTATTTTTTTAGATTGATAAATATAAAAAACATATTTGTTAACTTTAAGAGTAAAGAGAGAAACTATCTGTATTTCTTAATTGCAAATGGCACCAAATTGTATTCAAAATTGAGCCACACTTATGGAGCTCCACAATTCTTTTCCTGGTGTTTTGGTTGATATCTCTTGATTTTCCCATTTCAAAGAAACAGGCTCTGTGTTTTGTCTTATATGCATCCACAGCTGTGCCACCAATTTACTCGCATGAACTCTACTAACCTATCAGAAGCTTCTTCAGCTCAGAATGGAATCGTCTGCAGTTTTCTTATTAATTAACAATAAACTTAGTGTATGTACTCCTAAATTTAATGAAAGTGATAAAAAATAGAAGCTCTGTCTCTCTTTATTCTGACATTTAACTAATTCAAAAGATATTTCAATATTTATTTATCCAAAACAAAACAAGTTTACTCTAAATTGATGTTGTACAGTAAAAAAAATGTTCTTGTGTTTTCCATAAAGTGTATGTAAATATCTGGTTTAAACTGTGAATAAACTGCTGTGTGTTGAAGTTCCTCTTGTTTTGCATAGAAATATACTGAACAACATACCAAGCATAATATATAAAATACTACCAGAGTTTTTTCTTTGAAAGAAGCTCCTTATGTCCATTCTTGTATATCAGTGCATTACTGAAACCGATTTATTTAGCCGTGGAGGGAAACAACTGAAAATATGAAATAAACACACACGTAAGCTAAGACTAAAGAAACAGCATTGTTGTTGATCGGCTTTTCATTTCGCCATTTGTTGATTCACTTGAAGAGAAGTAACGTAATATGGGTCAAGTGATCAGTTTGATATCAATCTTTTGTGATACACCGTCATATTTACATTATTTGTACAGTACGAATGATTTGCTTTGGTACCTGGTAGAACTTCAGTTCTCCTCTGTCTGCCTGGCTCCGTTTCTCCAACAGAGCACTCGCAGGCAGCAGCTGCCCCCGCCCCGCTTAGTGTCTGAGCTCGGATCATACCAATATCAGGGGGGATTTACGCACAGTCGTAAATTCCCACAGTGTGCACTATGTGCTTCGAATATTGTGTGTAGTTTTTTGCTTTATACAGTTGTCAGTCAGGCATCTAACTATGAAAAAATTACACTCCAAAAGACCCCGGGCTTCTGAAAAAACAACCCGGGCTTAAGCCCAGTAAGCCACCCCCCCCCCGCTCCGCCACTGGTCAGAAATATAATTCTAAACACTTATCCATATTTGTATATCTATAAAGAGGAAGCTGACACTCGTGAGACTTTATCAAAGGTGTAGGCATCACAGCAGATGCCTTTGTGTCAAAGTAACTGAGGATAAATCACAGAAAAACAGGAAGGAGATTTTCCAGGCCTGGATTTTGTCACGGTTCTGGATCAGTTTGACCCAGCTCTTTCTGTTTCTTAAGTTTTGATGTTGTTCTGAGTTATGATTTATGTTCTGATTATTTAGTGATACTGTTTTGATTATTGTTATTATTGCAGATTTAGTTTAGTGTCAAGTCTGCGTCTTTCTGATTTGTTTCTTGTCTCCTGTTTTATTTTGATAGTCCCAGTCTGTTGTCAGTGTGTTCAGTTCTACTGCTCCCCTGTCTCGTTAGTCTAATTTCTCCCAGCTGTGTCTGCCTCCTGTTTTCCATTCCCTGATTACGTCCCTGTGTATATTAGCCCTGTGTTTGCCCTTCCTCAGTGTCAAGTCGTACCCTCAGATCCTGCCTGTGTGTTCCAGTTTGTGTTTTCATGTTTGGTTTTTGTTTGGTGCCAGCAATAAAGCTGAGGTTTTCAGTTACATTTCCGTCTCAGAGTCCTGCATTTGGATCCCAATTCAAATTCAAATTTTATTTGTCACATACACAGTCATACACATTACGATATGCAGTGAAATGCTTACACAACTGCTCGTGACCTAAAGAAAAAAAGAAAAGGCTATGAATAAGATGGGAAATAAATATGAAAATTTAAAAGGGTCAATTTAATTAGAAAGGAATCAAATAAAATATAAAAATTTAAGTTAAAAATGAAATAACTGTACAACACAAATTAGAATGAAGGGTAAATTTAACTGGGAAAGAATAAGATAAAATATATAAATTAAAGTTGAAAATAAAATAACTGTACAACAAAATACACAATACAGAAATATATAAGAATGTATGAAGAAATATAACAATAACATAACATAACAATAACAGCAGCTGTACGAGTATTAAATGGAAATGAAGAAATATAATGTCCAGTGTTGTTGGATCCACATCTCAACCTATAGCAGATAACCTTAAAATATTTTGCAGTAGAACAAAAACTGAAGAAAACCACAAATCAAAATATGAACATTACCTGATGCTGCTAAAGTGAAGAGGAGCAAAGTTACAGAGGTTACAGCTAAGGATTTAGCAATTCTGCATTTTTAAAAGTTTAAATTTTTTCGTTAAACTGATCACACCACACTTCATGTGTCTCGCTATGAAACCTAACGGATCAATGGTTATGCTGTTTTGTGCCCTTGGCCTTATCAGCACCTGTAAAGGGAGTTGTTTTCTCAAACTGCTGACGCTGAAGTAAGTTCATCTAGTTTTAGAAACTTTCACTGAACAGTAACAGTGTCACAACTAAGCATATGCATAAGCACTTAAATACTTTAAATGAGAATAACAGAAAATTTCTATTACAGAGGCTAGAGCCTGTCCCAGTAGTCATAGGTAGAGCACACCTGGACAGGTCACCAGTCTGTCAGAGGACTAACACAGAGACAGACATCAGAGTAACAAATCTATTTAAAATTAATGTAAGTTTTGCTGCAGCTGTATGTATGAACATGTGTTTCTGTGCTCACAGTCCACCTCTCAGGAACCTGCAGTTCACTTTTAGTCAACTTTAAACAGACCTCACAAAAGGCTGATGTGGCTGGATCAGTAGTCTGATTTAAGTACGATACCTTTGGCCAGGGATTCATCTGGTGCATCGCTTCACTGCAGTCTTACGTATTTTCCCCACACCTGAATAAAAAAATACTGATATATACAAATAACAGCTTCAGCTGATGCAGCCTGACTCAATCCTAAATGTTCAGCACACAGAGACACAGAGGTGCCGTTTAAAGTTTAGTGTTAACCTGAGTCACTGATCATTTGCAGTATTACAGAGTCTGGCAGTCTTTGCATGATGTCCACGTCACTGTAAGTTTCTAGCTGACTCTCAGGTGTGACAGGTGTGCCAGCAGGAAAGAGTAATAATAACCTGCATCCTGAGGTTTGTCATGCAGGATTAAAGGAGCCAGGCTTTGTTCACACAGCTAGGATTGTATTTTACACTGACCCTGGGTCAGTATAAGTATCATACAGTTTAAACGAAGCACTGAAACTTGCACATATTTATTACAGATGCACTGAAGCTAATCGAGATATTTGCTGTCAATCTGTGGCTGCGATTAAACACTTTACTGGAAACTTTATTAACTAGTAACTTCATCAGTCATGACAGAAGCTAATATTTCTGTGCTAACATCGTTTAAACAGTAACAGCTTTACTCCAATATAAGCTAACGTTTACACCGTAACTTTAAGCTAGCACCATAAAGACGGTAAAACACGTAATAATATCTACAAATGCATCTTAAAGCTGTTATATTAGCACTCGGTGTATTACTAAGATAACCACATTAACATTACTGACACTCGCTGACTTTTAATAGTCATTTTATAAATGCTGTCCGTTTAAATGGTCTTACCTGTACACACTGCATATCCACCGGATTCCAGCCAGAGTGGATTCTGGAGTCTTCCACGCTCCTGTTAGTGATCCTCCATCTGGATGGATGAGAACAACCTTCTGAACAATCTAGCAGGAGATGGCCCATATCTATGGGACTGATTTGTGCTAATAACGCCCATTGTATGGACTGATAACAGCCGAAGCGGGTGAATAAAGTCACCCAGTAGCTAGCTGTGCCATTACCCAGCATACATCACTCCCCCCATAAATGCAATAAACCATACAAAAGCATCGTTCTACCTGTTTTTCAGGTAGTTGTTTACATTATATAATTTATTGTGTTCAGTATACGTCACTACAATGTGATTTCGGAAATATATAAATATACGGACAACAGGCTCTTCCGCGGCAATCTCTTCAATCGGAGGACCCTTCACGTCAATTCCCGACGCGAGGGGGGTACCCTGCGCGTCCATAAGTGCAGCAGAGGGAGCCTGACCATGCGTCACACGTTTGACGAGTTGGGAGTGAGAACGTGTTGGCCTGCCAGGTCATTAGAGAAGAAGTCCAGCGCATTCACGATGCTTTTCAACATGTTTTCATGTGTCAGCGAGTCATCGCTCACATTCATCACGTCAAAACTGAAGCTGCACTCTGTGTTCGATAAAGTTCACAGATTTAGACTGTTTCATAAAGCAAAAGTTATCATTCCTGCCCGTGGACAGAAATGGTGCAGAGTTTGTGTGTGTTTGATCATAATTAATGTTACTGATCGCTTGAGTGGGCAGGCCGAGATGGAGGAGGAAGACTTTAAAGAAGTTCACAGTTTGTGATCACAAAGTGAAAATTGAACTACATTTCTCACCAATAGGTGGCAGTGTTTACCACAGTACTTCCTGTGTCCTTGTAGGATTAGGATTTAACTTTATTGTCATTACACATGTATAAATACAGGGTAATGAAATACAGTTTGCAACTAACCAGAAGTGCAAGAGCAGTAAGTGAGACTTACACTTAGAGGTCATGTCCAAATTCATGGGCTGCATCCTCCTGAGGACCCGGCCTTCGCGGCCTACATGGGCCGGGTCCTCAGAAGGTCGGGCAGGCTGGAAGTAAATGGCTGTGAAATTGGACGGTCTAGCCTTCTGATTAGCATCACCGATGTCTCGGTGGAGTTTAATAAAGTTGGCCGTCTGCTCCTTGCTATCTAAAATATAACAGGACACTGGTGTAAATTCTCGACCATCTCACTCTTCTGTTTAATCAGTTTTCTGTTTGACATTTATTCAGCTGTGTGAAAACCACCCGGGGGATTAATAACATTTTATTTTATCTAAGCTAATCTAATAACTTTAATCTCAGCCAAACTGATTTACTCACGAACAAATAAAACACTGAAAAAAGCCCAACAATAACATTTTTAGGTTGTCTAAGTGACATATATGTTATGTTTAACCTGAGTAGCGAAAGACCGCGATGATCTGTGGTCTTTTGCAGTTCTCGGGGGCTTTAGTGACCCCCGAGCTCCTGGCTAGCTATCGGTCTGGTGGGTAACAAACATCTCCGAAAACATCAGAGCACTTTAACAAATATGTGATATCTTGATAAACCGAGCAGATATTTGAAGTTTACACAGCTACATTCTCGTCTGAAAATATGTTAAAAGTTTATTTTGTGACCCAGAAAGAGTAATAAGAGTAATATTAAAAATTTGGTAGCGGCCGCCATTGTTGAAAACTGGAATTGGCTGGGTTGCGCTATGAATTCTGGGATATGGTGGGCCACGAAAGACACACCCGACCCATCCTTCAAATTCGGGGAAAAGGAGGACACATTTGTCGGCTGCATTCGGAGGAGTCTACGAATTTGGACAGCCTTTGTCACGTTGCTGTGACATAATCGACCTACAAATGCGTCCTCAGAAGGATGCAGCCCATGAATTTCGACGCGACTACAGACTTAGAGCTTTTTATTGTCATTGTGCAATTTCTTGCACAGTGAAATTGGGTAGCTGGCCACAAAGGTGCAAAAGCAAGAAGGGAAGACAATATACAACGGGGGGGATAAAATAAAATAAAAAGCAATATATATGTATACATATATGTGAGTGAAACTATATAGACTGTGTATGCGTAAGAAACACTGAAACAGAAACATTGTGGGTCTGTATACGAGGGCAATTATAAAATATAATAAATAAGGGTGGAGGGGCTATGGTCATTTAGGGTGGAGATGGTAATTTCACAGAGACCAAAATATTGCACCTATCAAAGATATTGCACATGAGCCAAAAAAAAAAATTAGCAATTAAGTCCAGGGAGGGGAGTGGACACCAAGTGCGGATCTAGAGAAATTTTCTTAGGGTGGCAAAGAATTCAAATTGGGTGGCAAAATCAAAGCCTTTTTTTCCAAACACACACGCAGGTGGTTATATATGTTTAAAATTATTCAAATGCAGTAAGTATACACCTTTTTGATATAAATACAGTCTATAACTTAATTATTTTCTGTAGCTCACATAATTAAAAACTTTAGTTACATAAAACATGCAAATTTTGATCTTATGTACTATATAGCCTGTATAATAAATAAATATGTAGCCCAAAAAGAACAAAATCCAGAAAGCTACACCCAGGGGTGGTTCATCTACAAACACAACTTTAACTAAAGTTTCAGACTGTTTTTCTTAAAAAAAAATAATAATAAAAATAAAAATAATAAAATTGTTACAGGCTTAAATTACACAAAATGTCAGAAATCTGCACTGTCATGAACAGAAATTTAAACCTAATTTTTCATGATTTCTTGGATTAACCCTCAGAGGTCCAAAATATAACCGGCCATTTTTGACTCCCTTTGATTTTACATTTGGATGTCACCTTCAAATTGTTTCATTTTATTTTTTTCCACTTGCCTTGTCTGGTATCATTCTTTTCTTTTTCAGCTCAACCTCACGTGTCTGAATTTGGCTGTTTTTTCATTGACATACTGTATTAATATTACTGATCTAAAATCACACAAAAAACTTAAAATCCTAGTAGTTTATATTTTTATAACTTGAAATGCAAATATAAATTGTAGATTTTGAAAACTTGTGCACACATTGTGTAAACATATACAATACACCTGCTGTTTTTTTTAAATTTTGTACAACCATTGAAAAATATTACACAACCACAGTCGCCTCAAGGCGCTTTATATTGCACAGTAGATCGTACAATAATAGATACAGAGAAAACCCAACAATCATATGACCCCCTATGAGCAAGCACTTTGGTGACAGTGGGAAGGAAAAACTCCCTTTTAACAGGAAGAAACCTCCGGCAGAACCAGGCTCAGGGAGGGGCGGGGCCATCTGCTGCGACCGGTTGGGGTGAGAGAAGGAAGACAGGATAAAGACATGCTGTGGAAGAGAGACAGAGGTTAATAACAGATATGATTCAATGCAGAGAGGTCTATTAACACATAGTGAGTGAGAAACGTGACTGGAAAGGAAAAACTCAATGCATCAATCAATGAATCACACTGACACACACATTACACTTCTTTGTCTCTGTCACAGCTGGATTACAGATGTTAAGTGTCCACCCAGCCTCCTGTCTCCTTCACACAGAGACAAACTGAATCCAGATGAAAATAATCCTCCTGTACTTCTTGTTATCTCAGAGAGAAACTCAGTTTAGTTCAGTCTCACCTGCAGAGACGAAGACAAGGACAAACAGCAAAGTGGAGCAGAGCAGCGCAGTGCCAGCAGCCATCTCTGTGTCAGTATTTGTGCTGATCCGACTCTTACTTTGTTCTAAATGTCTGAGTCTGTCGGAGTTTTCAGTCAATAACAGAGCCTGACTTTAAATACTGACTACATCAGATTACATTTAAGCTTGAAATAAAGCTGAAAGTCTGCTTTGAAGAACAGATCTGACTTTCAGCGGCTCACTCGACTCTGCGGTTTGTCGTGCATTTAATAACCTCGGAAATAGGGGCGGTCCTGTTTTGTGCACTGGGCGAACACTCCCTCTGCAGCGTTCCTCCCTGTCCAGGATGTGTACATCCTCATCACTGAAAGAGTGTCCACTGGCCTGTAGGTGTAAATAGACTGTGGAGTCCTGGCCCAACTAATGAATGTTATTTCACACAACCCAGGAAAAATCATTAATACACAATGGGCTTGGATTGACAACATTATGGATGAAATGTGCACTATTTGGAAGCAGCCTGCCCCCTCCCCTCTCGACAACTTGCATGTGAGACTTTAGCACAGCAGCAGCAGCAGTCAGGTGCACCGAGGGCCCTCGCGCTCACTTTTCACGTATATGTGTGTGATGGAATTGAGAAAAAACATTGGTACAAATTATAAGTCTATATCACAATGTCTTCTGTTTTTGTGTTTGTTGTTGGGCTGTCAACGTTAACGCCTTAATGCTGTCATCACAATTAATGTGATTACATTTTTTAATGCAATCAACCCATTTAGAGCGCAGAATGGACAAACTTTGGACAAACTGCCTGAAATGCATTGACAGAGACATTTCAGGGATTTTGCAATCAGAGCTGGTTGAATCTCTAAACACCTCGATTACCTCCTTTCAGATACACTGAAGCCTGACCTGCGTCTGAGTGTCCTGGACTTATGTGGAAGACCAAAATCCAGACTTAGTTCTGAGCAGGTTTTAAGATCGTTTTTTTTTTTCTTAATATAACAATTAAAACATTTAGATCCCTAAAACACAAAGCGTGAGGAACACTTTGATCTCATTGTTTTTCTGAGTGTTTCCAGTTTCATTTTGATTCTATTATTTTCTTCTCTCAGTGGTGATCCTTTGGTTTTCTTAATGTTTCTGTGCCTCCATGTCTGTGTTTGCTTCACTGTTTCCTCTGTGTGGCTCATGGAGGAAGCTTTGATCTGTGTTTGGTGTTTCACTGACTGAACAGACGGCCTTTGCTTCTGTTTGCTTGTAGAAGACTGATTACAGCAGGATTCATAACAGTGAGAGCAAACACACGGGCAGGAAACTCAGGCTAAACTACATCGGCAGCATCAAATGAGAACAATTTGAAGCTGCTGTGTCTCAGAAGATGCTCGTCTGTGCTTTCATGTGCTCTCTTAGTGATTTTTAACGGTTTTCTTGTTTGACTAAAACAATTCTGTCCAAAATGCTGCTGCAAGGTTTTTAACTCATTCTCATGAAGCTTTCAAAGCTTCTTCTTTGGCTCCCTGTCAGCTTCAGGCTTAACGTCTTGGTTCTTATCTTTATGGTCTTGTTTGTGTCATGTGTTCATTTTGCTCTGTGCTGCTGGCTTTATTAAAAAAGGATTGACATATATATATATATATATATATATATATATATATATGCACTGCCTGGATTGATTACAAGAAGGCCTGTGACTCAATGTCCCAGATCTGGATCCTGGAATGCCTAGAACTATATAAGATCAACAGGCCCCTGAGAGCCTTCATCAGGAACTCAATGGGGATGTGGCGGACAACACTGGAGGCCAACCTCAAGCCCATAGCACAAGTCACCATCAAGTGCGGGATCTACCAAGGAGATGCTCTGTCCCCACTGCTGTTCTGCATAGGCCTGAACCCCCTCAGTGAGATAATTGACAAGACTGGCTACGGATACCGACTACGGAACGGAGCAGTTGTCAGCCACCTCCTGTACATGGATGACATCAAGCTGTATGCCAAGAGTGAACGAGACATCGATTCACTGATCCACACTACCAGGCTATACAGCAATGACATCGGAATGTCGTTCGGGCTGGAGAAGTGTAGTCGAATGGTAACAAAGAGAGGGAAGGTAGTCAGAACTGAGGGGATCAAACTACCAGAAGGCAACATTGCAGACATAGAGGACAGTTACAAGTACCTGGGGATCCCGCAGGCGAATGGGAACCATGAAGAGGCTGCTAGGAAAGCTGCAACCACCAAGTACCTGCAGAGGGTCAGGCAAGTCCTGAGGAGTCAGCTGAACGATAAGAACAAGATCCGGACTGTCAACACCTACGCCCTGCCCGTGATGCTAGCAGGCAAGGCATACATGGAACGCCATAACCAAGTGGCCGGCATAGTGTACAGGAACATCTGTGCCGAGTATAACCTGCTGGAGCAGGAGGAGTGGCACCTGGCTGAACGGAGCGAGCGAGAGAGCAAACTAAATGGGGCCTAAGAAAACACCGATCGCTGAGGAAATTGAGGACATCAAAAAGTCACTGGACTTTTTAACTGAAGAAACATCAGCTATCAAGCTACAGCAGAAATATATCCTGGACATTGTCGAGGAGATAAGGTCGCTTCGCAATCAGAATGCAGAGAAGGAGAAACGGATTGTCTATCTGGAGAGCAGGGTCGCGGACCTGGAGCATAAAAACACATTATTTGTTACATTTATGATTAATGTATTTGAACGTAGATACAACACATTTGTGTCGGCCTTGGCTTATTCAAGTTCTTGTCTTGAACTTTGTCTGTGTGTGTTTCAGGTCCTGCACTCTCAAAGACTGAATCAACCAGCATTGCAGCCATGGGTCATTGTGAGCATCACAGGGAAGGTTGAAGCCGCCCACTGCACCTGTATGGCCGGAGTCTTGGAGACCTGCACCTATGTCCCTGCTCTTCTGTTTAAAGTAGAAGCAACAGTGAGGATCTGTGGCACAAGGACTGTTACAGATGAACCTGCATACTGGGTTTTGCTGGGTAATATGACCAAGATACAGCCAGAGGTTGACCATAAGATAGACTTCTTCTCTTCAGCTGCCCAAAAAAAGGCTCTTGATCAAAACATAAACAGACCATCTGTAGTGACAGGTAAAAGGAGCCGTCCTCAAAACAGAAAAATCCCACCTGCTACTGTGGAGGAGTTGGATCAACTGATGGGAAAATATTTTTCCAAGCATAGTTCTGTTCTGAATAACCCATAATGTTTTAATTTAGGGGAGCATGTAAATAATTTCCATTTACTGAATATGTACTTACTAATTACCACTGTTCAAAAGTTGAATAAAGAAACAAACAAATGTTTGCCTATTTTTAATTAAAAGCACTTTGTAGAACATCACATCAGTTATAATGTAGAATCAATGTCATGTATAGTTTACAAATTACAAAATGTTTACATAAAATCATGACAGCATTTATATAATATCACCAACTACTAGCATTCTGTAATTTTGAAAATGTATCACTACATACACAGCACAAGACTTCTAAGAGTATTTAACAAGAGTATTTTCCCCTGGTTTTACTACCACACTGGGGCACATGTTCACCAAAACGCAGCAAACCTTTGCCATCTTATCCAGGAGGGTCACCTTTTCACCCTCACATGGAAAAAGTAATCTGATTGGCATGGTGGTATGTAGCATGTAGTTTGAAACAAAGATTTCGTAGTGCCCCATATGTAGTGTTGGAACCCATCAGGATTTGTTTCATTCATTTCATTGGCTGGTTTGCCTGCAATAATGCCAAATAATTAGCAACTCTATAAACAGAAGGTAGTTCTGCATGTTTGTTCTAATTTGCTATGACCTCAGAGCGCATTGAAAATAAAAAGAGTAATATGAACTTATTTAGAACTTACAAGAATGAAAATACTGAAGCACACCAACAGATATCTGTGGATGGTAGAGAACTGAATATCAGCTCGTCTCACAGCTGCTATCCAAGCTAGACGCCTTCTTTTGGTAACATCCAACACATAAGCTCCCTCATGAGGCTTCCAGGTGAGGAAACAATGAAAAGAGAGCCTGTTTTCAAGCTTATTCCTTTGCCAGTAGTGCAATCTAACATTACAACCGACCACACAGCAAGCATTTGTTTGGCCTGCTAATATGGCGCCTCGACCAAAGATCCTGGCTACGCCCCATCCGGTAAGATCACGCTCCAGAACATTTTTAACTCTGAGGGAGATGGAGAATGAGCCTATTTCCAAAAAAAGTGGAGTGTGTTCCTTTAAGTACTGTATTGTATATATTGTCAAAAACTAAAGTGTACATAGCAGTTGTTGTATCTTGTTTACTGTATCACTGACAGAAAAATTCAAAGTCAAGTGAACGCTACATTATAGTGAGATATTGTGTAATGTGAAATACTGTAAGCAAATGAATAAACAGCCTAATTCTTGCTAAACTCTGTTTTGTTTGAATCCAACTGTTTTTTGCAGATGTACATAAAACATGTTACTTTTAGTATTATTATTATTATTATTATTATCATCATTATTGCACTAAATACATTTTAAATAAAGGATACTTTGATATACATTCTACTGTAAGGTTGGAATTGTATTTTCTTCACCCTGAAATATCTTTTGAAATGTATTTTGGTTTGAAAAAAATATATTTTCAATTTCAAAAATATATATTTTTTTGAGCATCACTAATACAACATATATTTACCATATATTTGAAATACATTTTGGCCAGGAAAATTTTTTTTTTTTTTACCGTATGGGATAGTTGTTTAGAAGTGGTATAAAACTAACTGGGTGTAAAATTAAATATATATTTTTATTTGTTCGCAAATAAATGTGAACAGTTGTACTTTGACCTTTAACCTCTCTGCTCTGTTTGTTTCCTCTTTCAGACCAGAAAAACATCACAGCTGAGTCTGGACAGAACGTCACTCTGACATGTCGAGCTCCAAACAACAACATCACAGTTGTAAAGTGGAGCAGAGCTGACCTGGGAGATGAATATGTCCTCGTGTACCGGGATGTGCACTTTCTTACAGACAACCAGCATCCATCTTTTAAGAACCGGGTGGATCTGCAGGACAGACAGATGAAGGATGGAGACGTGTCTTTGATTCTGAAGGATGTGTCGATTAATGACACTGGAACATACGAGTGTCGTGTCGTCCTGATAGGAACAGTCCTTTTGAATCCCATCAGCCTTCATGTTGTTCCTCCAGGTGAGTGAGTAGAGCGTGTGTGTGTGTGATCAGAGGTGAAGCTGCTTCCTGCTTGTTGATGTTTGTTTCTAAAGATGTTGTTGATGAGACTTTGTAGAAAGCAGCTGGTCTGAGTGATGTGATCAGAGTGCAGTAGATAATGTCTGACAGCAGTTTGAAGAGGAAATGGATTCTGTTCTGTTCTTCACTCATCACCTACCTGACTGCTGACACCCCACACCTGTTTCTCACCTGCAGGTCAGACAGGAGGACAAAAGAAAGACAGAAACACAGACATAGAGGAAATGAAGTCAGAGGGAAGGAGGATGGATCTGTTGGATCGATCGTCGGTCTGATAGTTCCCGCTTTGCTTCTTCTTGTTGCTGCTTTTGTTGTTTTTTGATCTACAGAAGATGGAAACAGCACAAATGTGAGTGAGATGAACAAACACATAGAAAGATAAATAAATGATGGTGAACATCCAGCAGACGCTGTAGAAAGCTGGATGTTCAGAGTCTGATGTTATTTCTCTGGTGATCATCATGTTCAGACTCCGACCAACAGTGTGTGTCTGTGCTGTCTGTCAGTGACTCTGAACTACAGTTTATTCATCTTCAGGCTGTTCATGAGATTTACTGACACAAAGTCAAACTGTGTTACAAACATTCATGAATTTCTGAGCTCTGATCTCAGAGTCAGTGAGTGTTTTTGTGTTGGAGCTTCAGGTTCAGCTGATTGTAAGAACTTGTTCTGTGAGAGATGAACAACACAGACCTGAGATCAGCTGCTACACACACTGAATGAAGTGACAACACAAACGCTGTGTGATGATCTGAGTGTAGATGAAGGTCTGTGGATTATAGACGATCAATAATCTGCCTGCTTGTGTTCAGGATTATCGATCAGTTACAAATGAACGAGCTTTGACTCAGTTTGGATGTAGAAATGTTGTCCAAGTCAAACTGAGCTCTTTCATGTTTCTATGAACTTTGTGTGTGTTGAATGCAGCAGACTGGAAGAAAAACAAAGTGTGTATAACAAACCTCTCTTTAACTGATGCTGCTTATTTTTACACTCAGTAGGTTTCATCATCTTTTCATTAAATACAGCTGAGAGTGTTTTACAGCTCACAGTGTTATGATCGTTATGAAACTACAGATTTATGGAGCTGCACACTCAGAGATTTCTGTCTGATCCTGATACTCTGAAACTTTTTATTGAAACTTTGTTACAGAACAAATATAAATAATGTACAGCTCCATATTTACAATGCATGTTATGTGTTCAGCATACGTTACCGTGGTGATTTAACCAGGTTTGTGAGAGAGAAGACGCCCGACACAGCTCACTAACACATTCAACATCAGTGGGTCACTGGTGACCTGGTGGATGTTCAGAGGTTCATTAAATCCAACATAAGATAAGATAAGATGACCTTTATTAGTCCCACAGGTGGGAAATTTGTTTTGTTACAGCAAAAGTGCAAAGTTATGTAGCAGAAATTAAAAAAATGAAATGGAATAAAATAAAATACTATATACAATCAAATAAAATAGAATAATGTATATGTAGCCTGGCTAAATTAACCAGCCCAGAACACAGATTATCTTTGGGGTTCTTTTAATCTGAATAATAAAGTAAGCGCTCAGAAGAAAATAAAAAGGTTGTAAAAATAAAGAAATAAAATTGTCACAGACAGTTCTTATCCAGTAACAGCTTTGTGCACTGGTAACCCACTGCTACTGCAGGTTATTTCCCCAACTTTATCAGCATCTGGAACTCAAGGACGTCTAGTGTCATTTTGTGTCTGATATAAACCCATACATAAATAAAACAAACTTAGCAGTGCAAAAACAACTGTAGTGGCTTCTCCTGCTAAGATACAGAGCCAAGATCAAACAGTTAACAAGGTACATTTCCCTCTTACCCACAGAGATAGTATAATACAGGTGTGAATTCAAATACATACAGTGCATTAATTCAGCAGAAAACGGAATATAGATCCCTCTTAGATGAACAGCGAAGTTGGTTGCAGCCACTCCTGGTGCCTTAACTGTTGCACACTTTGCATTCAAAACAGATCACGCAGCGAAAAAAGGCATTGCACACCCACATAACACCAATGCAAGCTAGCACCCGTGAATGTCTCTGTAGATCCCCATGATCCCTTGCGCTCTCAGGGGTACCCCAAAAGAAACAGCGCCATCCAGTGGCATGTCCCATAATATCGAACTTCCACCTGGCTACATTCTCCCCTGCTTAAGAGTCAACGTCCCCGGTGACTCAATTGGTATATCTCAACTCATGCACTGCTTCTTTAAAGAGGGCAGTACCCATATTAGTCAACAACTGAGACAGTACCTCAGGGCTCAAGGTGATGGCATGACATGCTGATACAGGGACATGGTAAGGGTTTGAATGCACTCCAGCATTAGCTCTTTTACTCCGACGGGGCAATGGTGTTGGTGTAATGACCCCAATATCCCTGTTGGTTTCAGTAGCAACTGTCTCTGGTGTGGACACCTGCTCAGAGGCAGACGGTGCAGTAACACGAGCATCATCAGTGTTTACAGACTCTGAAACGCCACTGCTTTGAACTGCTTCCCTGTCTTCATCAGACCCCTGCTCTGCAATTGGATATGAGGTTTCTCCGAACAACACATACTCAGGATCTGAATCTGAACAGCTTGTTTTCTCTTTTGTCATAGGACCCACTACCACAGGGGATTCATTATTTTTCTTTTTCCTGGGTGCAGGAATTGGGCCAATACAAGGTCTAAGGTTAGCTCTGTGAACCCGTTTTACTGGCCCACCCTCCACAGGCTCCACCGCATGTGTGCTGCCCTTGACTTCGACAACCCTATAAACCACAGGGCTCCAGGCGTCTTGAATTTTGTTCCTGCCTTGGGGCCAGTGTCGCAGATAAACTAACTGACCTACTTCAACAGGGGGGCAATAGACCCGGGTTTTGTCCAGCTCAAGCCTTTCTGCTGCTTTCTGCTCCGTATACTGCCTTGCTCTGTTATGTGCTTCATTTAAGCGCTGCTGATGCACAACCAGCCAGTCATGTCTCTTATCAAGCACCTGCTCCTGCCCTAGTAAAGCATCTACAGGAAGGTGGGGGTGCACTCCAAACATGAGGTAATACGGCGAGTGACCTGTGGTGGCATGGGGAGTCACATTGTATGCATAGACCAACTCTGGCAAATACTCAGGCCAACGGCGTTTCTTGTCCGGTGGGAGGGTACGCAATAGGTCATGAAGTGTCCTATTGAAACGTTCACATTGTGCATTACCTTGGGGATGATGTGGTGTAGTACGGCTTTTTTTAACCCCATATAACTTGCACAGTTCCTGAATCACATCACTTTCAAAATTTCTGCCCTGATCAGAATGTAACCTCTCTGGTACACCATACCTCATGAACCACTCTCTGAGCAAAATCTTAGCAGTTGTATCAGCTTTCTGGTCGCGTGTGGGGAAAGCTTGTGTGAACTTGGTGAAAACA
Organism: Simochromis diagramma; assembly: GCF_900408965.1. Lineage (NCBI taxonomy): Eukaryota > Metazoa > Chordata > Actinopteri > Cichliformes > Cichlidae > Simochromis > Simochromis diagramma. Next base: position 30,193 of record NW_024387437.1, on the reverse strand, counting down.
TCTGTAACCACCAACACATTTTCCCGTCCATCTGAGGCTGGCTCCAACACGCTAAAATCTACTGCAACCACTTCAAGAGGTCTAGTGGCCAGAAAGGGCTTGACAGGGGCATGAATCTTGGGCTGTGGCAACTTAGTAAGCACACATCTGTAGCATTTCTTAATCCACTGGTCCACTTCTTCATACATACCAACCCAAAAACATCTCTGTCTTAACAGATTCTGGGTCCGCTCCACCCCCTGATGCCCCATCTGATCATGCACACTCCCCAGTACAGCTTCCTTTAAACAAGCTGGCAAAAGGAGCTGCTGACACCTCCCCAAATGTCCATCCTCAATGACCCGATACAACAACCCCTCAAACTCTATGATACGTGACCACTGCCGGAGCAGAGAAATCACAGACTTAGCCAAACCTTTCCTCTGCTGGTGTGTGGGTTTCTTCTTTTTGTCCCAAAACTGCCTAAAGGACTTGATAGTAGGGTCAGAGCTCTGAAACTGTCGCAACTCTTCCTTAGAATACCCTGGCAGAGTGGGTGTATTCCCTTGGGAATCAGTAAAATGGGTGTCTTGCTCAACTGCTGTGACCCGGGCCTGCCTCACCTGACAACATTTTACTCCTGCACTTACTAAGTCCAGGCCTAGCGTTGTCCCTCTGCTGACTAGGTTACAGATGGATATGCATCCATCAAACTCCTCCTCATCTCCTGCAGGCTGGGGCTCCCCTGCTAATGGCTGTCTAGAGAGGGTATCGGCTGCTGTGTTACACCGACCAGGACGATACTGCACCTCAAAGTCAAATGGCGCCAACTGGGCAACCCAGCGCTGTTCGATGGCTCCCAGCTTTGCTGAGTTCAGGTGGCAGAGGGGGTTGTTATCTGTCACAACTGTGAATTTGGAGCCTAAGAGATACCCCCTAAACTTCTCAGACACAGCCCATTTAAGGGCGAGGAGCTCTAATTTCATGCTGCTATAATTTCTGTCATTTCTCTCTGCATTTCTCAACCTTCGGCTGGCGTATGCTATAACACGTTTCCTGCCACCCTGCACCTGATAAAGAACTGCTCCCAGTCCTAAACTGCTGGCATCTGTCTCAACAACAAATGGCAGTGAGAAATCAGCATAAGCAAGTAGGGGGGCATTTGTGAGCTTCTCTTTCAGCTGTTCAAATGACTCTTGACAAGAAGGCGTCCACACACTTTCAAGCAAGTTTTTATATTTAGCTGGACTGTCCTCCTTGCCCCATGCATTAATCAGATCTTGCAAAGGACCTGCCAGCTGCGAAAATCCATGGAGAAATCTCCTGTAATAACTGCAAAAACCCAGGAAGGATCTCAGCTCTTTAACTGTGGTGGGTACTGGCCACTGCCTCACTGCAGCTATCTTGTCTGGGTCCGTACCTATCCCTTCAGCTGAGATCTGGTGACCCAAAAAGCGTACACTAGATTGGAGAAAATGACATTTCTCCACCTTAACCTTCAGCCCAGTTTCCCTGAGTCTCTGCAACATTGTCTGAAGACGTGCCAAATGGTCTTCAAAAGTTGATGAGTAGACTAATATGTCATCTAGGTACACGAGCATAATCTGAAGGATTAAGTCACTCATAGTGGCCTGCATGAGTCTTTGGAAAGTGGCTGGACCATTACACACACCAAAGGGCAATCTGGTATATTCAAACAACCCAAATGGGGTTGTAAAAGCAGTCTTGTGCCTGTCCCTTTCGTGAACTGCCACTTGATGATAGCCACTTGCCAGGTCGATAGTCGAGAAAAACCTTGCACCATGTAATGCATCAAAGGATTCATCTATACGGGGCAAAGGAAAGGCATCACGTCTGGTCTTGGCATTTAGCCGCCTGTAATCGACACATAACCTCAAGCTGTTGTCTGTCTTCCTCACCAGCACAATGGGCGATGCATAGGCACTAGTGCTTTCTTTGATCACACCCTTTTTCAGAAGCTGGGTTATGTGTTCTCGCACCTCTTTGTACTGTGTTGGAGGTATCCGTCGGTAGGCCTGGGTGACAGGGACATCATCGACTAGGTGTATCTCATGACTGATCTTCTCTGTATAACCTAGATCTTCATCTTTGAAAGCAAAAACATCTGCATACTGAGCCAAAAGTGCAGCTAATTTGGTCTGTTCCTCTTGGGAGCCACTAATACTCAGCTGCTCTATCAGCAATTTCAGTTCACCATCAGATTCTTTAGCCCCTTTCTTATTCAGTGACACTTCCTCGTGGTCAGCAGAAATACAATTAAACTGCACCTCAGCTGCATTTTCAACACACTCCACTACAGTAAGCAAACCAAGTCTGGTCCGAGGAGCCAACCACACATCTTCCTAGGAGAAGTTCACAACTTGAACTGGAAACACGTGCTTGTCAGTTTCAACAAGAGTAGGAACAACAACCAAACCGCTGGGAACGAGCATGTTGGTTGGCTCAAGTAACATTAAGGTCTGGTCATCTGAAACTTTCCCAAGCCCTCTAGCAAATACTGTGGCCACGGATGATGCTGGCACGTGTACAGTATTTTTACCAGCTAACCGGGCGGTGGATGACCTCTCTAATACTTCGCAGGCTTGCACCCTCTGAAAAGCTTCTCCCCAAGCAGCATTTAACTCTCCTCCGAGAGTTGAATCAAAACTAGCAATGGCTAGCTCCTTACATCTCTTTATTATGTTCATTCCAACAAGAACAGGGGGGGATCCCTCTAGTCTGCTGGCACCGTTTTCCACCTGCTGTTCCACATCATTTTCCTGCACTTTAACTTTAGCTGACATTAGCTCTTGGTCCTGTGGCCCTCCTGGTTCTGGGGCGGGGTCCCTGACTACCAAAAACCCACACTCCTGCACTGTTAACCCCATGACCTGCACATCCAGCTCAATGTAACCTATATAAGGAATTGGCAATGAGTTAGCTGCAGTCAATTTAAGCCATTTAGCTGTAGGGGTTACATCATCATCTTCACCCATTAGGTGTTGTCGGAAAAATGCCTCTGAGATGGTGCTAACCTGGCTCCCTGTATCCAAAAGGGTTCTAGCCTTAATCCCTCCCACCTCAATTTCAACTTCAGGACATTTACCAACTGCTCTGTCAAAAAATCTCTCACGAGTTAGGGTCTTTGAGCCAGTAGTCTCCCCTCGAATTGCCCGGCTCTTGGCAACCGAGGTAGCTAGTTTCCCTGAACAGGTGCAGGAACAGAAACTGGAGAAGCTCCTTGCTTAAGGGTTTTGCACTCCCTAGCAATGTGTCCAACTCCCTTACACTTGAAACAGATGGGCTTCCCATCATCAGTGAACTGGAACTTTGATCTGGGAATCCCACGTTTAGGGGCCCTTTCTCCGGATGTAACACTCTCCCGAACCACACTGAGTAACTCCCCAATAGCCTTGCCCTGCTCAGAAACCACCTTAAGGAATTCATCTAGAGTTGCAGGTGACCTATCTGGAGCTTCACGGGTACTCTGATCCCCTGCAACCGCACTGTCACTTAATATGGGCCTGCTCTTGGCAACTCTGGTGCCACTAGGTTTTTCTTCCATAGACCAAGCAATTGCTTCCTGACGTACATCAAAAAGCGTAGACTCTGGCTTTTCCCTCACCATCTTGCGAAGCTCCCTTCGCAGAGTGGAGTCTCTTACTCCCTCCACAAACTGGTCTCTAACTGCCATCTTTGTGTCTCGTACTGCATCAGGCCTTTGTTTAAGGGCTAAGCGGAGGATCTGGGACAGAGCGTGTGAGTACTCAAAGAAATCTTCACCTTCTAGCTGGAAACGGCTAAAAAAGGTTTGCAGTAACTGTGCTACACTGCGCCTCTCACCATAAGCTTCTCTGAGAAAACAAAAAATTTCTTTGGGTTCAATCTGCTCTCCCCCAGTACATAACTTGATCTCTTCAAGTGCAGAACCCCCGAGGAGGGAAAAAATGAAGTCAACCTGATCATCATTACCCAAGCCTCTAGTTCTGATGCCCCTCTGTACTTCATCAATAAACTCCTCTACAGAACATCCATCTACGGTTGCATCCCCACTAAAGGGTTGAATAGGTCGCTCTCGCGGCAGATATACATATGACCTACTTGCCCCGACACTCAAAGCAGTTATCCTGGCCATAGCCTGGTCATGTTTGTTACTCAGTTCTGACAATTTTGCCTGAAGCTCAGTGACAGGGTCCCTTGCGGTGGCCCCCGCCAAACCCTGGTCATCGTCACTGTTTGTGTCTGACATAATGAAATGTCTGTGTCCAGATTAGTCTTTGGTCAGGATGCAGAAATTGCCTTAGCAGTCTATTCAGCTGGGTGCCACTGATGTCCTCTTCTCCTCTGGAAAGAATCCTTCCCTCGATCGAAATCGCCTTCTTCTGGACAGACTGGCCACTGCTCCTCTGCACACCTCTGGTATGGCCCCACTCATCAGGTCCTTTCCAATCCCTCGCGCCGCGGGTGACCACCACTACAGTTATTTTTTTGCACCGTAAAATAACCCATAAAAAACAAAATCGCTGAGCTGCCACTTTTGCAGATACCCCACTCCTGGTACCAAATTGTGTAGCCTGGCTAAATTAACCAGCCCAGAACACAGATTATCTTTGGGGTTCTTTTAATCTGAATGATAAAGTAAGCGCTCAGAAGAAAATAAAAAAGGTTGTAAAAATAAAGAAATAAAATTGTTACAGACAGTTCTTATCCAGTAACAGCTTTGTGCACTGGTAACCCACTGCTACTGCAGGTTATTTCCCCAACTTTATCAGCATCTGGAACTCAAGGACGTCTAGCGTCATTTTGTGTCTGATATAAACCCATACATAAATAAAACAAACTTAGCAGTGCAAAAACAACTGTAGTGGCTTCTCCTGCTAAGATACAGAGCCAAGATCAAACAGTTAACAAGGTACATTTCCCTCTTACCCACAGAGATAGTATAATACAGGTGTGAATTCAAATACATACAGTGCATTAATTCAGCAGAAAACGGAATATAGATCCCTCTGAGATGAACAGCGAAGTTGGTTGCAGCCACTCCTGGTGCCTTAACTGTTGCACACTTTGCATTCAAAACAGATCACGCAGCGAAAAAAGGCATTGCACACCCACATAAAACCAATGCAAGCTAGCACCCGTGAATGTCTCTGTAGATCCCCATGATCCCTTGCGCTCTCAGAGGTACCCCAAAAGAAACAGCGCCATCCAGTGGCATGTCCCATAATATCGAACTTCCACCTGGCTACATATACAATAGAATAAAATAGAATACAAATGCTATATACAACTGAGCAAGAAAATACAAAGTACAACTTTGTCAGAAAAGAATTGCACTTACAGCAGCAACATGACTAAAAACTCAAATGTCAAAGGAAATAAACAAAATATTTAAAGTCAATCATTCTGATCATAAACGTACTTTGGCCTTTAACCTCTCTGCTCTGTGTTGTTTCCTTTTTCAGACGAGAAAACCATCACAGCGGAGACGTCACTCTGACATGTCGAGCTCCAAACAACAACATCACAGTTGTACATTGGAGCAGAGCTGACCTGGGAGATAAATGTGTGCTTTCGTACCAGGATGGTCACTTTGTTCGATCCAACCAGCATCCATCTTTTAAGAACCAGGTGGATCTGCAGGACAGACAGATGAAGGATGGAGACGTGTCTTTGATTCTGAAGGATGTGACGATTAATGACACTGGAACATACGACTGGTATGGAAGATTCGTACTGGAAGATATGAATGTCGTGTTCGCATGAAAGGAACACAATCATCGGATCTCATCAGCATCATCAACTTTAGTGTTGTTGATCCTCCAGGTGAGTGGGAAACTCAATGTTAAAGCCTGCAGCTGGAGGGGGAGGGGTGAAGCTGGTGGTTGTGAGTCGTGAGTTGTTACTAAGGAAGAGTAATCTAAAATATTTAAATAGCTGCTGGATGTTCAGAGGTTCATTAAATCCAACATGACTAAAAACTCAAATGTCAAAGGAAATAAACAAAATATTTAAAGTCAATCATTCTGATCATAAACGTACTTTGACCTTTAACCTCTCTGCTCTGTGTTGTTTCCTCTTTCAGACGAGAAAACCATCACAGCGGAGACGTCACTCTGACATGTTGAGCTCCAAACATCTTCATCAAACTGTGTTGATCCAGAGAGTTAGTTTGAGTTGATCCAACATAGATTCAGACATTTCTCTCAGTCTGATCCTGACACTCTGACATTTTCCAACATCATCTACGTAACTTCTGCTGCAGGAAAAATAAAAAAATAAATTTTGTAGTTATTGTAAAGTTCTATATTTTTATGGCTTCGTAGCAGATTTTTGCACAATTACGTTAACCACTCTTCTAATCATCTCTTGTTTTTGCTGTCTTTTGGTGGTTGTAGAAATAGTTTAAATTGCCATTTAGCTTAGATTCTAAGGTTTCTGTGGAGACCACACTTGTAAATATTTTTAAAAGAAACTTGAAGTCATGGATGGTTGCCCCTTGAGCCCCTTAGAGATTCACTACGTTTCACATGTAAACCCGTTGAGTTTTTTTCTTTCAGTGTGTTTTTTTGTGATGTTTATTTTTTTTAATTATACACAGGCTAAAAAAGTGCTGTGAGTCTCACTGACAGATCTCTACTTATTTAAATAAGTGTTGTAAGCAATGTGATGGCGAGTCTTAGGCTTTACTTCTGTGTGTAAAACAGTTTTAGTTATAAACCAGAAGATGTTCTGAGGCTGATTTTCTCTTCACTCTGATGGTCACAGAGAACAAAGACCTAAATGCAGGAAACCAGGATAAGATTTACAAAGAAATACTACAAGAAAATGCGGTGCGAAAGCGTTACTATTTTTCAACACACAGACGGTTGATGGTGTCTTCAGCTTACAGGGAGCTGGGGGGACAAGATGCTAAGTCAACCCAAGAAAACCCTGAATGTCCATTTTTGTGTTAAAAGTGGGAACTCCAAAGTAAGTAAAAGCCAGTTATTAAATTGAGTTGATAGGTTGTGCTTGCAAGCACTCTCTGTTTACAACCCCCCCCCCCCCAAAAAAAGAGTAAAGAAAACAAAAAACACCTCATACCTGTTGGTGTCAAAATGTACCATGCTATGGGCTCAAATTGTGGTATTGTGGTCATAAATATTTTGTACTTGTAAATGATTTGTATGTGTAAAAAGAAATTTTGTGTGTGTAAAAAAGATTTGTATGTGGAGTTAGCCAAAAATACGTGTAACTCAAGTTTCAAGTTACAAGTACGAATTTTGACCCTATTTTTCTTCCTTTCATCTGATTCGTCAATGCCATGTCAATCACAAATTTAACAATCCAATCAGAGAATAGATGGGTTTGGCTGTCGGAGGGGCCCTTTTTTTGAACTGCAGGTCCACACACAAATCTTTTTTACACACACACAAATTATTTTTAGACATACATATCCTGATTTACAAGTACAAAATATTTATGACCACAATTTGAGCCCATACCATGCCGACCAATCAAAAAATTATATGGCAACATGACATTTGGTTGTTCGGGAAGAGAGGGAAGCTTTAGTAGTGACTGCAGTGATAGAGCAAAAAAAAAAAAGAGAGAGAGGGAGAGTTTGAGATGTGAGAGATTTGTGACATTTTGCGTGTTTGGAGTGTAGTTAGTAGTGTAGTGTAGTTGATAGTTTTGTTTTGTGTGTCAGAACAATGAGGCGACTGCTGAATGTCACAGGTGCTGCCAAAAAGCCACCAAAGGCAGATTACAGTGTAAACGCTGTGATACACCTCCTGCTGTCAGGCCTGCAGGTATCAGGATATTCTCCTTTATCTCATTAGTGGACAGAAACTATTTTTGGAGTGGCACAAATAATTTGTGTGGCATCTTATTTGATGCAGAACACCTGATTGTTCCTTAAATTGTTTGAAATGGTTATAAAAAATGCCTTGGCTGCATTTTTAGGTAAATAGCTGCATATAACTCTGTTTGCAAAACTTGTGCATAGGTTTTAAAATATACAATTTATATTTGCATTAAATTGCATTAGATAATCTAATAATCTCACAAGGGTTAAACATTTTTTTAAAGTAATGCAATAGTTACTTTTCCTAGTATTTAGTTACTTTCATAATATTGTAACTCAGTTACTAAGTCAGTTACTTTTTGAAGAACTAACTGGTAACTACAACTAATTACTTTTTCAAAGTAACTTGCCCAATACTGGTAATCAGTCTTTCACTGGTTATGTCTCAGTTTTTACTGCTTCCAACACTTCCACATCCAACATCTGTTCTCTGCCTGTGTGAACACTTTTCACTGAAACTGGAAATCTGAGTTTCTATGAATTTCCGTAGATTTAAAGATAATCACAAGTCTGACTCAGGATCCAGTGATCAGGTACAACTGAATGATGTACTCAGAGTTTGTTTGTGTGTTCATTAATAACAGTTTTACATGTCGAATGTTTTTCTTTATTCAATCATTTTTAACATTGTTTTTGTGTTTAAGAAGTGTAGCTGCTTGTTTTATATGTTTGGCCTTGCATGTGTGTTTGTGTCCTATTGCTGCTGTGAAAACTCCAAATGTTTGTATGTAGGACAGAGAACAAAGGTCAGTGTGAAGAGTGTCTCTTTGTTTTAAATAATAAACTACTGGATTAGTCTGATCCTGTTATCATCCTCTGTTATTTCATCAATGAGTCTCAGTCACATATTACTTTGGCTTAAATTATTTATTTTTTAATTTGTGTCATTGGCCGAGAAGCTAAATCATGTGAACTTCTTCATCATGTGACATGTCATCTCAGATTTAAATGTAGAGTTAATATAAGTGTGTTTGTTATTAACACTGTGAGGATTTGTTGTTTTTGCTTTTATCATAAACTGAGGTTTGAAACATTTCTGGATTTATTAGAGTGTTCATTTAAGGTTAGTCTTTCTGTTATTTGAAGACTTACTAAAAACCAGATGACTGTATCAGTGCTGCAACTACAAAGCTAGATTTATGGCTTAGTTAGCTATGTTGAGCTTAAAATCAATTATTTTCTTTCTTGCAGTTCTATTTGTGTTAATTCCTCCATTTATTTATTGTCCTGTTTTACATATTTAATACTGATTTCAGCAGATAAGGTTCTCCAAAGTGGGGCACTATGAAGTGAGATTATTGGGTTAGCAAGCCACATCGAGCTAGATCACCATGGTAACTAGTGATGAAGACGTCTGAAATGCAGGATCGTTTAGTATCAATAAAGATGCACTTTTAACCAGAAAGGCAGACAAAGGAAGGTCAAAGGTCAGATCTTCCTGTATGTTAGCCGGCTCAAAAAACTCTAAAACTGCAGTAGGAGATAACAGGTATCATGACTTTGGGTATCATCATCTCTATCATGTGACTCTTCTTCCTTCTGAATAAAAGACTCAGTGAAAACATTTTGATTTTAAACTAAAACTCTGATCATAACTGTCGTGTGTTGCTGAGGTGGAACCATGGAAGAGATCAGCTCAAACACACTGCAGTGAAAATGCTTTATTTACATTGAAGTGACAAATAACAAGACACAGAAACAAACCAGGGATCTCAGGTGATGCAGGGAGAAAGTGGAAACAGCAGGTAAGGCAAGGCAAGGCAAGTTTATTTGTATAGCACAATTCAACAACAAGGTGATTCAAAGTGCTTTACAGAGACATTAGAAACAAAAACAAATAAAAAGCATGATTTAAAATTGATTAAAACAAGCAAACAAACAAACTAATTAACAAACAAACAAAACAGTATATAAAATCAAAACAGATAAAATCGCTCCGTTAATTAAAACAACACACACACATTCACATTCATACCTGTTCGCGCGATCTGAACCCTTATCGTAAGGGGAGCTACCAGTCCCTCTGTGGACGAGCTACTTTCTATTTTAAATTCCCTGAATTTAAAATACTCTCTAGACCCAGTCTAGACCCAGCTGGGGAGCTACCCAGAGCTCTAAACCCACAAAAATGGGGAGCTACCAGTCGACGAGCTACTTCCGCTATTTTAAATAATTAAAACAACACACACACATTCACATTCACACCTGTTCGCGCGATCTGAACCCTTATCGTAAGGGGAGCTACCAGTCCCTCTGCGGACGAGCTACTTTCTATTTTAAATTCCCTGAATTTAAAATACTCTCTAGACCCAGTCTAGACCCAGCTGGGGAGCTACCCAGAGCTCTAAACCCACAAAAATGGGGACAAAAACAAATAAAAAGCATGATTTAAAATTGATTAAGACAAGCAAACAAACAAACTAATTAACAAACAAACAAAACAGTATATAAAATCAAAACAGATAAAATCAGAACAGTAGATAAAATCAGTAGTTAAATGTAAGTTTTGAAATTTAAGCTTAAAAGTGTGGATTTGGTGTTTTATTCAAATGCAGCTGAGAATAGGTGAGTCTTCAACCTGGATTTAAATAAACTGAGTGTTTCAGCTGATCTGAGGCTTTCTGGGAGTTTGTTCCAGATATGTGGAGCATAAAAGCTGAATGCAGCTTCTCCGTGTCTGGTTCTGACTCTAGGAACTGATAAAAGACCAGATCCAGATGACCTGAGGGATCTGGAAGGTTCATACTGGGTCAGGAGGTCACCGATGTATTTTGGTCCTAAACCATTCAGAGCTTTATAGACCAGCATCAGAACTTTAAAGTCTATCCTCTGACGGACAGGCAGCCAGTGTAAAGACCTCAGAGCTGGACTGATGTGGTCCACTTTTTTGGTCTTAGTGAGGACTCGAGCAGCAGAGTTCTGAATGAGCTGTAGTTGTCTGACTGATTTTTTAGGTAGACCTGTAAAGATGCTGTTACAGTAATCAAGCCTACTAAAGATGAATGCATGGACTAGTTTTTCCAGGTCCTGTTGAGACATCAGATCTTTTATCCTTGAAATATTCTTGAGGTGATAGTAAGCTGACTTTGTTATTGTCTTAATGTGTTTTTCTAAGTTTAGGTCCGCATCCATCACTACACCCAAATTTCTCGCCTGGTTTGTGGTTTTTAGGTGTATAGATTGAAGTTCTCTGGTGACTTGTAATCGTTTTTCTTTGGCGCCAAAGACTATTACCTCAGTTTTGTTTTTGTTTAGCTGGAGAAAATTGTGGCACAACCAGTCATTAATTTCCTCAATGCATTTACCAAGAGCCTGTACAGGGCCTTGGTCTCCTGGTGACATTGTGATATATATTTGTGTGTCATCTGCATAGCTGTGGTAGTTTATTTTGTTGTTCTTTATAATCTGTGCCAGTGGGAGCATGTAAATGTTAAACAGAAGGGGTCCCAAGATGGAACCTTGGGGAACTCCACATGTGATATTTGTCTGCTCAGATGTGAAGTTACCTATTGATACAAAGTATTTCCTGTTTTCTAAGTATGTTTTGAACCAGTTTAGTACAGTTCCTGAGAGACCTGCCCAGTTCTCCAGTCGTTTGAGTAATATGTTGTGGTCAACTGTATCAAATGCTGCACTGAGATCCAGTAAAACTAAGACTGACATTTTTCCACTGTCTGTATTCAGACATATGTCATTAAACACTTTGGTCAGAGCGGTTTCAGTGCTGTGGTTCTGTCTAAAACCTGACTGGAAGGCATCGTAGCAGTTATTCTGTGTTAAGAAGTAATTGAGCTGTTGAGAAACTGCTTTTTCAATGATCTTACTTAAAAATGGGAGATTTGAGATCGGCCTGTAGTTGTTCATTTGTGTCTTGTCAAGATTGTCCTTTTTCAGTATAGGTTTGATTACAGCAGTTTTTAGTGGTTCTGGAAACACACCTGATATTAAAGAAAAGTTGACGATCTGTAACAGGTCTGACTCCAAAGTCTTTGAGACCTTTTTGAAAAAACTTGTTGGCAGGACATCTAAACAGCAGGAGGAGGAGTTCAGTTGACCTAAGATGTCCTCCAGGTCTTTGCTGTTAATCGGGTGAAACTGTTTCATGGTGTTTAAACAGTTTTTCGGTGGACACAGTACATATTCTGGATCTGCTGTTGATGTACCAATTGCTTGTCTAATTTTTTTGTTTGCCTGTCAACTGTAGAAAATAAGACCCGAGCATTATGGCTGTTTTTAGTGATGATGTCAGAGAAGTAGGACCTCCTTGCACTCCTCAGTTGTAAATTATAAATTATAATTTACAACTGACAAGCTCGTGATTAGAAATCTGTCTGAATATGAGTGAGAGGATTTAGTGGAGCTTGCAAGACACCCTTTTTTGGTGGGGGGTTGAGGACAGGTGGGAGGTGTGATGGGTGAGAGGTGTGGGTGCAGGATTTATGCTGGTGAAAGTGAAGAAAGCTCTTGGCAGACGTCCTTCTGTAAGATCCTGGGAAAGCTGATGAGGGCAGAGGACTCTGGAGAAGTAAAGAGTGCAGATTACAACCTTGACAAAGTTCTTTAAACTAAACACAGAAATGACTGGTTACCACTAAATACAGACAATGATCAGGCAAAGAATTGACCCTGTGCACGAGAAAATGCTAACTTCCTGGTTTGAGACCGGATGTGGGGTTGTACATTTCCGGTAGCTTTACTTTGCGGTCAATCGCTACTGCAAAGATATACTCCAAAATCATGTCCAAATCTCGAAAACGGAAAGATGGCGTTAAGTTACAAAGAGCAGAAGGTGGGAACACTCACCACTGTTGTGTCATAAAAAATCTAATGATCAATTTTGACGTTTAAAGAGTTTAGATCGATCAGTTGTTTACATCACTCAACACAAGCAGAACTGCATTACTGCAGCAGAAGACACATCGTCCACATTCAGAAGCACATCTCTGTATAGTGACTGGTCTTATGATTTAAACAGGCAAATGTTCAGCATTCAAACTACAGGTGAAGAATAGTCAAACCAGATGTTTCCCCCGTTATGTTAATATCAGCTAGTCAAGTACACACCTACACAGCATGTTAACAAACCGTGAAAAAAGCCACACAAAAAATGAATGATTGCTGGTAACGGTTTCTATATATTAGTATTTACGAAGGGTATGTTTTGACTTACCTTAAAAATTACAGTGGTCCCTCGCGGTTCACCTTTCACCTCGCTGTTTTGCAGATTTTTTAGTGCAAGTTTGCATGCTTTTTTTTTTTACGTCACATTGTGTCCTGCGTCCTGATCGCTGCAGACGATCTCCTCCGTGACGTCTCTCCTGTACAGTACAGAATCGCTGCATCGATCGCTAGCAGTGTGACTCTGAAGTGCAGTACTGTATGTCCATGATGTCCACGAAACGTTTTGCACCGTCAAAAATAAAATTGGCTACTTGATTTCACCTATCGCTGGTTATTTTTAGAACATAACACCCGCGATAAACGAGGGACAGCTGAGAAATATAACATTTGAATCCATTTTCTCTTTTGCCCTGAGGCTCAGGGAAAAAATATCGACAAGTCGATGAACATCATTTACAGATATATTGGGTAAATGCCCAAGACTTCTATAGAAATGTAAATCGCCGCTTGATTCATTCATTTGCTTAACTTGTTTTGGACCGTAAACCAGGCGCGAATAGGACACCGGAAACAAAGCTCCCCACAGGAGTTTCCACACCGGAAGTAGCATATGCTAACGTGCACATAGTCAATAGCTGCCACACAGCTTCTTAAGTACTTCAGCCTGATTGAGCCAAAGCATCCTTATCTGCACATTACAGCCATGCCCAACCTTCCTCTTGTTCCTGAATAGGAAAACAATAAAGTAAACACAGCCAGCCCAGACCCGTCCTAACAACAACCTGCTCCTGCCCAGGTTATGTGTTCAGTATCAGTTACCATGGTGATGCAGCCAGGTAAATACAGCGTGTATCTCACTCTCCCAATAACTTCATAGTTCAGCCCTCAGGTCTTCATGCAGATGTAAAATTGAAACTACTCAGGAGGTTCATTCAGTGTGAACACTGGAGGGAAAATAAGAAGAACAACATCACAGGATGGTTTTCACTCTTACATCTGATCTTTAAGTGAAATCAGCTTTGTTTACAATAACACCAGTTCACTTTATATTAGTGTGTTTGTTCAGACTTGTTCCTGATGTTTGACTTCACCAGTGACACTCGTGACCTCAGGATCCAATGTTTCATTGGTTTGTTTGTTTTCTGTTACTGCATTAACATGTTAACTTGATTGGTTATGAAGTTGTACCCACAGACTGTCTTTCATCATCATCATCACCATCCTCACAACATCCAAATACAATCCCACAGTCTCACCAAAACTGGAGCTCAGACTTCCTGGCAGAAGGAGCTGGAATCATGCAAAGGTGGATCCTTTATGAGTCCTTTTACCTTCAGGTAGAAAAGGGGCGTGGCCACAGCTGGAATATACAGACCATGGAGGGAGGACTCCTGTGAGTGAGCTCTGATATCTGTCACTCTAATTTATGTTGTAGATTTATTTAAAAGTGTCCGTAAATATGAAACATGTCATTATCTCTGTTACACCTGACATCATAAGATGCTCCTGGATGTTGACTTTAACAAAACTGTTCATGATGGAGTTTTGTCAACTTTAAAACAAGGTTTAAAACATTAGGATGTCAAGATATTATACTTTTATTTTTATTAAAGGAAATCAGGTCGAAGGCAGGAAACAGAGGAGACAAGGGGACAAATTAGAGAAATTAGAAAATCCTGAAAAATACGAAGACAAGAGCTGAGGAGAGGAATCAAGGATTAAGGATGCCAGGTAGGAAATGAGAACGAGGAAAGGAAGAAAAAAGCAGAGTGGGAGGAGTGATCACACTGATGAAACTTCTCGGACGATCTGCTTGTTTCCATGTTACTGTTTAAAGTCCAACATCTCCCTCTAGTGGCCATATATGAACCATGCGTGAGGATGGTGTTAATGTAAAATGTGAATCATAGTGTTCCAGTCAGTCATCAGTGTGTCTCTGCACAGCTGTAATTAAAATGTGTTCAGAGGGCCTCAGTGTCTGAATGGTTCCAGTTCAGCTCCATAACTGCAGCGTCCCTGTTTGATTCCTGTGTTTCAGCTCATATCTGCCTCTCTCACTGAGGGGGACGTAACTACATGGACATGGATTTGTTCACCAACCAAACTACAGATCACTGAGAGCAGAGGACATTTGATTTTTATGATTTCTTTTAATCTGAGGGAACTGATAAATACTTAAGGCAATTTTAATCACTTTTTTCTGATTTTAAAATTTAGTCCCCACCTCTGTGTTTGAACCAATAGAAAGCTGGTGCTCAGAGGAAGAGGGCGGGCTTTACTTGGTGTCAGTGACAGAAATGAAAAAAAGCTCAAATGAGTGAGAAGGACGATGAAGGAAACATCTGTGCTGTGTCTGCTCTGTAAGTAGAATCTCTGTGTTTGTTTGAATTCTTGTACTTTGACTGTCTGCTCTCCTGATAACTGATGATGGAGGAGAAGACATGAAAAACAAATCAGGCTGAATTCAAGTTCAAACACCATGAGGACCAACTGCAGGTCTGAACTGACTCTTTATCTTTGCTCAGGAGTTGAGGAAACACAGCAGGCAGTGAAAAGATCAAATCATTCACTCATTATATCAACACAGCAGCACAGTGGACGCATGACTTTACTGTGTTATTTAAATGTAGTGTATATTTTGTACATGATCACAGTGTAGTTGGTGCACATCAAGTGCTGCTTTTAGGATAAAACTTGTTTGAAGACTTACTCGTACTCTTCTACCAGTTGGGGGTTTTTTTTCAACTAAAAATGAGCACATCTCAGTTTTCTACATGACAAATGTGTAAAATTATAGAAGTTCAGATCACTCACTGCCCACACTGTTCTGTACTGACATGAGACTTTTGTTGATTGATGCCTTTTTTTTTGTTTTTCTCTAGTAGGCAGTGAACACCGGGAACATGATTTCATTATTTATCTGTTACTTATATATATTTTAAACATGTTGCTGGTGTTAAATAGAAAATAAGCAGATTCATCAGAGAGAGACGAGTTTGTGTGTTTGTCAGCTGTTTGTGTGGCATTGTTCTTTATGTTCACCTTAAACAGTGTTGGGAAGGTTACTTTTAAAATGTATTCCATTACAGATTACAGATTACAGATTACATGCACCAAAATGTATTTGTAACGTTTTCTGAATACTTTGGATTACTTAATATATTGTCATGCTTTTTACAACTACATGAATGTACTATTGCTGCATGATTTATTACTATTACTGAAGGTTACTCGCCATACCAATACCAACTAGATTTTTAAATCTTAATATAAAATGAGTAAAAGTAGGGTGGACATTAGGTACGATCTCGTACCTTTAGAGCCTCTTAATGCGTGATTTGTTTGGGTTTCCACCAGTGTAAAACATAGAGAGGGCATAGCCTTATATATGAAACATGAAAGGACTGCTGTATAATCCCTTTATTTCAACAAAGTAACTGTATTCTGAACACCACCTTTTTAAACAGTAACTGTAACAGTTACTCATATTTAGTATTTTAAATACGTAACGCTGGTACATGTACTCTGTTACTCCCCAACACTGACCTCTAATCAACCTGAGTGTCATTTCTCTTTAGTTCTGATCTCACTGCTGAGCTGCTCAACAAACCAAGGTCAGTAACCTTCTTCTGTCACAGTTTAAACCTGATAAATGTTCACTGATATGACCTGATTGGGTTCATGTTTTAGAATGTAAAGTCTAACAAATAATCAATCTTTATTTTAACCCTCACAGCTCGTCTGACTGTGAGCCCCAGCAGCTCTCAGTTCTTTGAAGGAGACTTTGTGTCTCTGAGCTGTGAGGAGGACGACAGCTCTGCTGGATGGACTCTGAGGAGAAACACAAGCAAACAACAGAGGAGTCAGTGTGGAGATGGGTGGGGAAGATTAAATGGTTCTTCCTGTGACATCGGTTACATGTACCCATGGGACAGTGGAGTTTACTGGTGTGAGTCCAGAGAGGGTCCCATCAGTAACATGGTTAACCTGACAGTCACTGGTAAGCTGAGTGTGTGGAGTTAGTGTTGATGAAGCTGTGTGTAAATGGATGAAATGCTGTAGTTTGTCTCTGTGTTGAGGTGGATCAGTGATCCTGCAGAGTCCTGTCCTCCCTGTGATGGAGGGAGATGACGTCACTCTGCTCTGTAAAACAAAGACCACTCCCTCCAACCTCCCAGCTGCTTTCTATAAAGATGGCTCCCTCATCAGGAAGCAGCCTACAGGTCACATGACCATCCAGCATGTTTCCAGGTCTGATGAAGGCCTCTACAAGTGTGACATCAGCGGTCATGGAGAGTCTCCATCCAGCTGGATCACTGTCACAGGTGACACACTCACCTGTCTGTGTTTCTGCAGCTTTCAACATTCACAATGTGACGACAACTTAATGACTGTGTTTGCTTTATTTTAGACAAACACACCACCACACCTCTATCTACATCCACATCTCTGTCCGTGTTGTCATTTTTTGGATCAGTTTGTGTTGTGGTTCTACTGGTGTTACTTGTTTTGCTAGTGAGACGAGGTGTTCACAGAAAACCTGAAGGTGAGACTCATATTAGTAAGTACAGAGTTAAACATTCATGGTTACATTTGGTTTGATCTTTGAAATCTAAGTCAACACTGCGGACAGTTTATCATTAAGCATATAAACAGAAGTATTAATATAAACTCTTTCATGGTTAAATTCTGGCACCAGATTAGTAAAATGCTTAATTAAACATTTTTAATGTATTTTATATATTTTTTCTATTTTCTATTTTATAACTGTGAATTTAAACCATCCATCACATGATAACAGTAAGAAATAGTGCTCATAAACATAAATCTAATTCTAACCATAATCCTAAAACCCAGGATAAATTATGTGAAGAAGGTCAAAGGAAATGTCCTCAAACATTCTATTATATTATATTATATTATATTATATTATATTATATTATATTATATTATATTATCGAGCAGCGTCACAGTGCCTACATCCATCTTTCACTGATGGAGCAGACACTGGGCTCGCTCATGTTATAAACTCAGTTATCCAAGAAAAAATAACAAGAGTTTAAACTATTGTGAACCTCGACATGAGTCAGTTATATTTGTTTTGTTTCATTACGTTGAAATATTCTTCCAAATGTTTGTAAATTTTAACAAGTTCACAGAACTGTGAGCTGGACTGTGTGTTTGTGGTCTGTGGTTAACTGTAGCTAACAGCTCTGCAGTCGTCCAGCATCCTGTTTCTGAACAAACAGTAAACTCTGCACACAGACCACAACTCTAAAGATAAAACTAATACTTTTTTTTAAATTCCACTTCTTAAACATTATCAGTTTCTTTATGGTCAGCTGTTATTCCTGCACTGATGTCCTCTGTGTGTGTTTGCTGTGCAGACAGTGATCCAGCTACAGTCCACTCAGCAGTGAGAACTGAAGACGTCACTTGTGGAAAAATCATCATCAAAGACAAGAAAAAGAAATCAAATCTGAGAGGTGAAGCTGCTCTTCTTCTGTCTCTGCCATGGGTCACTCAGGCTTTGCTTTAAGCTACATGCTAATACTAACATGCTAAGTTATTAGCATTCTCCTTCAATCTTACGAACACGTTTGCCTTCAACATACAATTACTGACCAAGTGTTTGCGTCAAACACTTATTATTTAGTTATTGAACACATAAGTAGCTCCTAGATAATGAAACTCAAGCACCACCATCAAGACAAACTTTTAATTTAGAATAAATGTATCTTTAAAAGTTCACATTTAAATCTTTTCAAAATTACTGTCAACATTAATGACCACAAGTGGATGAACCCTATTGGGTTTTGGTGATGACATGACCTTTTTTCCAACACTGCCATTAGGTCAAACTTTCAATTTTAGATGTAATGTATCTTCAAAATCTTTCATCCATGTTTTTTTTTTTATTTTATGTGCCCATCCATGTCCTTTAGAATGAATCCTGTTTTCTTGTGACCCAGGACCCTTTGTTGTGTCACCACGACATCACTTTCACTCACCCCTCCTCCTTTCTTATCCAGGCTTGAGATCGGCAATGGCAGAGCTCTTCTGTTTGTTTTTGTTTTATGTGTGTGTTTGTGGTGAAATTCAACCATTTGTGAAACAGAAAATTGTAAAATAGTCAGAATATGTAACAGTTCTTGTCCAACAATTAAGTTTTTTTTGTACACATCCTCTGTTGTGCAGAAAGTGTGTGAATGCTCCTTGCAGACGTATTTCTTCCATTGTGCTAGTCTTAGAATCATTTCTTTTGGGACAAACCTGCACCTTACATATTTCCTGCCCATGGTTTTTAGCATTGGAGAAGTTGGGCTGTTTGTATTTGTCTGTTCGTCCCTCAGAATAGCTGCAACAGTGGTTGATGCTCTCAGATGGCGCCCCTTTTCTCTCAATATGAGGTTTCACCAGAGTATTACCAAGCTGCTCCAGGAAAATCGTCCTCGACTCTGTTTGTGCATCGTGCTGAACAGCAGGACATTTTTCCTTTTCTTGAGCCAATAGGAGACAAGAGTTGCTTTTTCAGTGAAGGCAAACGCTGAAGATGTTACCATCACTCTTTTGGCCAGGTCTTTCCAACTGTCCCCATATACACACCTCCCCTCTAAATTTGTCATCCTAAGGACAGTATTTTTAATCGATGGTGTCATAAAGATCTCAAATGATGACTTGAGGTCCTCAACATGGCTGACTGCATACCTGGTGGGGCCTGGAACCATTTTGATAATATTAGAAGCACTAAGTCTCCACTGTTGTTTAAAGTTGGGAAAGGGACCATATTATCTTTCCATTTTTGGAAGGCATTGTGTCTGCTGGTGATTGAGAGACAACAGGAGGGCCAACACTCTCATTCTCATTAGATTAGAATTCACAATCCTCCGTCTCTGACACATTCTCGTCTATGTGACTTTCACCGTCAAAGAGTTGTGCCAAAACCTGATTGACAGTGAAGCTTTTTCAGACAGCACACATATTACAGAGTACACAATACACCAAGAGTAGTAATTTAGATAGAGGGATGTCATGGAAGCTTTTATAAGTTTGCTACTCCCTAATTTTGTACGAGCTGTCAACGTCCTTGCAGGAAATTCCCTCCCCCCACATGTGAAATATCAGTTCCAATTCAGCAGGGTCAAAATGACCCCAAGGATGATAGGAGGGTTTCTCACTATGATTTGTCCAATTTATTTTATATTGATTAGGGTAGACCACGGTGGGTTGTCACATTGTTACAGATAAACTAGAGGGTAGTTTTTCACTAGCAAGCTAAAGACATAGAGCTAGATTAAGTAGCAGCTCTTATGTAGCTACATTATAATATTTATCAAGAGGTCAGTTGGGGGTGTTTATGTCACTGGTCCTGAGTTTGGTTGTTACACGTGTCACAACCGAGCACCTGAGGGTGAGAAATGTTTTTGCAGCTAGGGATGTAAAGACGGCGATATTTTTCATTTCTTTGTTAGCAGAATAGTTTGTGTTGGTCCAAGGAAGTATGGCTTCAGTGTGTGTCTGCAAAACCTCATCTCACAAACAGTGTACCCATGGCAACCCACTGGAGGAGCTCATTACCTTACAGGGTTGCTGGATAAAGACTAGCAATCTAAATTGAGATCACAGAAACTTTCCCCACCTGGAGGATTGAGCGTGTATCAAGACTTTAAATGGAGAACAGTTCAGACTCAGTTTGATATTGATGTAGTTCAGTTTGTTCTCACATGAGACTTCCTCACTATTACTCAATCTCACACAAAATGACTGTTGAATGTCATTTAAAATGTGTTGGGAACCTCTGTCCTTTAATAACATCAATGATTCATCACTACAAAATACAGTCACGGTTGTGGAATCTGTTCTCAATTGTTTTCATGACTTTAATAAAGGCAACATTATTAAAGTCTGTAAATTCCTTCGTTTCAGTGCACATAAAAAAATAATTCACGATAATTATCGCTGCTTCAAATTCATGGTTTAAAAAAACGGTGTATTAGATGGTCAAAGGAGCTTGCAAAGACAGTATTAGATGGTGTTTATTTCTAAACTTGTCTCTAACTTAAAAGAAAAAATTATGAAAAATATTTTTTACTGAAACATAATTAATAGTTATTGGACGACTAACCCTGTCATGTAGTCAAAAACATAATGTGCATTCATGTGGTGATGAAGGATTTGTCTGGTGCAATTTCAGAACAATAAACCAGCTCAATGTCCAAATGTGGCTCATCTCCCCACACAAGTTATCAGCAGGATTATTGAGATTTATTTGTTGATATGAGACAGACTAAACAAAGCAAATGTCTTCCAGTATAAAATATCATTCTGACTCTTCTGAAGTTCTGCATGTGAAACCACAGCAGCTCCTTCCTGTTGTTCACTTCTGCTCAGGCTAATAAAAGTGTGATCATGCGTGCTTTGTGGTCTGTGGGGAAGTTTGTCAGTTCTAATTTAAAAGAGATGGCAGCTTTGTGGTCATCCACTTGTCTTTGTCTGGTTCCTCACCCAGGAACAATTTGCCATGGGAGACCCTACCAACAAAGTCTCCTGACAACACAGAAACCCCACAGAACATACAAACCTGTCACGGCCCCCGTGTCTCTCTGGTTGGCTCACGCTGGCTACAGGTTTTGTTGTTGTTCGTTTTTGTTTTTGTGTTCTTTGTCTTTCCTCCTCCTCTCTGCCTGGGTGGAGCTCGTTACGGGCTCTCGCTCTTGGCCCACGCACCTGTGTGATTGTGTCCAACTGCTGTTGATCTGGCTGATTTCCCCAGCTGCTATTTAAGGCAGTGGCACAGAGCAGCTCACCGCTGGAACGTTGAACCTCCTGAATATCCCTCTTCTGGACCAAATCACGGGACCTGCCCGGGTGTGGCAGCGTGTGTGGAGTTTTGGAGCGAGTGCGGCTGAAGAGGAGTGCGTGTGTGCGGAGGAGCTGTGGCGGTGACTGTGTGGAAGAGGAAGCGTGTGTGTGTGGATTCCCCCCCCCCTTCTCTCCTTGGAGCCCTGGACCCCCCTTCCAACTCACTGTACATATATATATATATATATATAGCACTGAGGTGATCCCTGTTGTAAATAAATCTCCTTTTATTCTCTAAGAAAGAACTGTCTGCGCGTGAGTCCGTCCAGTGGCCATGACAAAACCCCTCCACAACGATAAGAAAGTAATTTACAGAAGGTTGGCATATTTTGTGAAAGTTGAGATTTGTGCAGTATTGAACAGCGGCCAACAACACTGTCCAAAACTGGTGCCCAATAAGCAAACAAATAATGCAGAAAATAGACTGTTGATTAAAAACTGGTCTTGATGCAGACTGACAGAGCTCTGCAGGACGGGGTTTTTATTCGTGGTGAAAGCAAAACAGCCAAAGTAAGAGAGAATTAATTACAAGGTTTTTCAAATGTGAAGCAGAGGCATGGTCTTCTTTTGCTGCTGGTTCAATGAATTTTGGATGGTGAGTGATGAAACACCGCAGTTTCAGGATTTGTGAGATGTCTGCCAGACAGCACCCAATGGCATGTCGGTGTACGTGTCCTCGGGTGAACGATCCACACTTTGTGTTTACATCTTTTTGCAGAATCTGTTTACCTGGGGTCCGTTCTTCGTACGTCGCTTACTACATCCAAGATCAAATGACACATCCAAGACCAAATCATCGCGCTAACCGTGAGCGCGCTATTCCGGTTCTCCGAACACACCTGCTGTTGACGATTAGTATAGCTGGATGAAGTAAGAGATCACTGGGTGTCGTAAAAGGGGCTACGCATCGATAGTAGAAACATTGATCGGTAACCCTCTGATTGGTCGGCGAAAATGTCGAAGGAGCGTGCTCGGTATTTTTCGGCAGCAGAGCAAGAACTCTTGAGTGAGGGATTTCAGGAGTTTCAGAGTTTAATCAGAACGCAAGGGAACACTGCAAAGGCTGCAAAAGCAAGGAGAGAGTGCTGGCAGACAGTTGCTGACAAATTAAACTCGTAAGTAATTCAATACTAACAATAATAATGGAGTGGATGTATATAGCGCTTTTCAAGGCACCCAAAGCGCTTTACAATGCCATTATTCATTCACTCTCACATTCACACACTGGTGGAGGCAGCTACGGTTGTAGCCACAGCTGCCCTGGGGCAGACTGACAGAAGCCAGGCTGCCATATTGCGCCATCGGCCCCTCTGGTCAACACCAGTAGGCGGTAGGGTAGATTTATATCACACTATATTATCCAATATTATATTACATTATATTATATTATAATATGTTATATTATATCCCCTTTCACATTAGAGCCACAACAGGACCCACTAGAACATGGGAACAAGTAAAAGTGAAATATAAGAATATTCTACAGAATGGTAATATTTATCACTTATATTGCTTTTAGTCTCTTGGAAAGAGACCCTGAAATAATCTGTTTGTTTGTTCATAACAGCAACCAAGAAAAGGGCAGAGCAAAAAAAGACAGGTGGTGGTCCTGCACCCCCTCGTCAACAAGTTGGTTAAGTGAATAATACCCTCACGGGAATATCGATATCTCTCAATGAGCACACTGTCACGCTGAGCTAAAGGATCCTGTCTGTCCCGCAATATACGCTGAATTCTGAGGACTCTCCTTATCAATCTTGCACCTTCCGCAATGGGTGGCTCGCGTATACGGACAGGACATGGCTGCGACAGACTTCCCAAATCCACCTTCGCTTTTATAGCCGTGGTCTCTCATCTTGATTACACGAAGTAATTTACAATTACTACTCTAACATATGAATTACATCTGTAATAATCACATACATGTAATAGAATGTTAATAGTACATTTCCCTTTTTTAGGAAATGACCTGTATGTATCTGTGTGACATCAATAAAAGGATCAAGTGCTGCATTATGTTTAGTTACATTGATGTTATTTATTTATGGTGAAACAGTGGTGGAATATCGCTGTTGCTTTCGTATAAATGAAGCGGACATACCTGCGTGGCCGCGATCTAATCCTGTTTACCTCCCGAGCAGGTTTACGCCTACGGCTCTGTTGCTATGACAGCAAGTCCCGGATGAGCTTCGGGGAACCGAACGATCCAAGATCACGCGAAATCGTCAACAATCAAATCCAGCTAACTTACTTAGCGAGGTACGAAGAACGGGCCCCTGCTCTTTAATTATTTGCTGTTTCAACTGTTTGGTGGGTGTTGAAATGGTTTTGTGAGCTTAGTTGAGATTTTGAAATTTCTGTGGATACCACGTCTCTATATTTGAATAACAGATCTGGCGGTACATCTCTTTAACCCAGATGTTTTCCATTTCAACCCAGCAACCGGGAGCATTGGGATTAAAGAAACTAACAGTTTATTGCTTATTTGCTTTGTGTAGCACGAATGACCATAATGGGTGTTTGCTGCTGTAAAACTTGTAAAAACAGTTAAAAGTCCAGAATTTCTGCTTGTGCTTGTTTGTAGAAGCAGATCAAACGAGCTAAGATTTATAAATCCTAACTATAAATTCTAATTATAACCTTTTGTTCTTCACAATTGCAGGAAATCAAAACAGGTATCACTTTAGCCAGTTCCTAATTTTATAAATTCTGCATTTAGCCGTGCAGTCTCTAATACCAATGAAATGCAGCAAGGTGCTCATTTTATGTGTTCCCTTATTTCTTCACTTTCTCCTGACAAAAAACAAGGAAAAAATTAAGGAGGGGTACCTCTCGATTGGCAGACAAGGGTGGTGCTATTCATCTTCAAAAAGGGGGATCAGAGGGTGTGCTCAAACTAGAGGGGGATCACACTCCTCAGTCTCCACCAGGAAAGTCTACGCCTACATCCTGAGATGAGAGTCCGTCTGTTAGTCAAACCTCGGAAACAAGATGAAAAATGCAGTTTTGTCCCAGGCGTGGAAGACTGGACCAGCTCTTTACACTCTCGAGGATATTTGAGGGGCATGGGAGTTTGCCCAACCAGTCTACATTTATTTTGTGGAGAAGGTATTTGACCATGTCCGATCTTGGGGATCCTGTGGGTGTGCTTTGGCAGTATGCAGTGTCCAACCCACCGATGGACTCCAGGGCTACTTTTTTTTTTTTTACTGCTTCTGTTCAAAATTTTTATGGACAGAATTTCTAGGCATAGGCAAGTGGCATAGCTATCTCTGCTCTTTGCAGATGATGTGGTTCTGTTGGCTTCATCAGGTGATGGCCTCCAGCTCGCACTGGAATGGTTCGCAGCAGAGTGTGAAGTTGGTGGGAATAGATATCAGCACCTCCAAATCTGAGGCCATGATCCTCAGCTGGAAAATGATGAAGTGCTCACTCCAGGTCAGGGATGAGTTCCTGCCCCGAGTGGAGGGATTTATGCATCTCGGGGTCTAGTTCGCGGCCGAGGGGAACAGGGAGTGGGATTGACAGATGGATAGGTGCTGCGGCTGCAGTGATGCGGATGCTGTACCGGTCTGCCTTGGTGAAAAGAGAGACTCATCTCAAATACTTGGTCCAGTTTTACTCCTCATTCAAAAAGCATGTACACCTGGGTAGTTCACAGGGAAGGATCTCTATAAATAGCAATGGCGGCAAGGGCAGCACCTAGCAGACCACTTTTGAAGTCGCTAGAAATCCAAGCATTTACACACACTTCAAGCTTGTCAGAAGTTGCTAAAGTTATATCCTAACATTGAGAAAGGCAACACTGGGCTGCTAAAGTAGAGCAATGCAGCCCAAAGCAACTGGTGTAAAGCACTCCTTACAAACACTTTTCCCAGTGATGATGGAAGAGGTCATATGATTGTTGGGTTTTTCTCTGTATCTATGAAGCGCCTTGAGGCGCCTTTTGTTGTGATTTGGCGCTATATAAATAAAATTGAATTGAATTGAATTGAATTGAAGAGTTCAGAAAGTAGAGCTCAGGGTCACCAAGCAAGGCTGAGACAAAAAGTTCCTGAGGTCTGTGTCTTGGATCATTCTGCTGATAAAAAGTAATACTAAAACCCTCTTTTCAACTAGTTTTATGTAATTATCTGCTGCAGTCTTTCATGTTTATGCCTTGAAAAGCAAAGAGCAGTAGAACCGTATGTGTTGTAGACATTCTAGTAGCTTGATGTTCTCTGCTATTTACCAGCAGAAGGCTTAGCTTTGCTATCTGCTTAACAGTATGCCCAGGTGCATTAGGGGTTTTATGACCCCACCAATAATGAGATCCAGCCAATATACCCCCCCCCCCCCAATAAAATTATTAATTATGGTGCATAAATAGTTTGATTTTCTTTAATCATTTCAATTACTGCCAGCAAAATGTTTAATCATCTATTAATGTAAACTGCTTTTCTCTGACAGTTACTTCTCCCACGCTATGAGCTGCTTTAGCAATACCGAAAAAACAGCAATATGGTACATCGATGATACTGAAGTTTCGCCTATCCCATTCTTCTTATGAAGTGGTGTTGGAATTACCAAGAAATGTATTCCTCCCCATGCACTGCTGGCTCTGTTGTGCTGGCTCTGGGTCCATTGTGTAACTGACGCCACCAACATTACCAGCATGCCTACATTAGAGCCTCTTATTGCGTGTTTTGTTTGGGTTTCCAGCAATCAGAATCAGAGAAACTGTATTAATCCCAGATGGAAATTGAGTAAAATAAAAAAGGGGGACCACATGTCGTACTCAAACCGGCCACTCTCAGCCATGCAATATATGATAGATGAGCTAAACCTGCACCCGACTGTGGTGCAGGTCACCAAACTGGAGAAGGTATAGAGGGGATAGCCTAACTAACATATGAAACCAGAAATGACCGCTTTTTATTCTACTTGTTTCAACAAAGTAACTGATTCTGATTACCACCTATTTAAACGGTAACTGTAACTGTAAGGACTGTAACAGTTACTCATATTTTGTATTTCAAATACGTAACGCTGATACATGTATTCCGTTACTCCCCAACACTGTTTGTAGGCTTGTTGTTTACAAAAAGATGTAGTCTATGACGGCAACGGTAGGTTGAGGATTAACAGAAACATCTGGTTAGCTGTTCTTTAGCCTATCTGCAAAAATGTAAATGTAAAATAATTGCAATGTAAGGAAAAGGATTTTTTTTTCCCTGTTTGTTGACGTCTGCCACCATAAATCGTTGACGATACCATTTAGAAATGACGTTAACAATGTGCCAGATATGTGGGGAAGGGGCTTACTGATGATGCAGTTGGGTAGTGGGGGATTGGCAGCGTGCTGTGTGCATGTAGGGAGTGGGTTAGTATGTGCAATCCAATCATTTAAGATCTAGTCATTTTAGAGAGTGGCAAGTTTTCTTGACTTGAGCCCCATGTCAGGAACCAAACACAGATGACAGGGACAGAGAAGGATTTGATGTTTCAGACATCATCGCCTGCACTAAGCCTGCACAACCTGATCCTGAGTTTATAGCAGTGCAGAGGCGAGCTAAATGTGTGTTATCTTTTTAAAAAAAAAAAAAAAAAAAAAAAGTTGCAATCAATCTTCTAAACATCCCTAATATTCTCTCAGTATATTTGCAAACAGAGTCAGAATTGCTCAACATATGTATTCCCACAGTTTTATTTAAACTTTTTTGCATCTTCAATTTTAGATTTTTTTTAATAAAGGAATGCACTTTTAAACATGGCTGTTTTAGTGCCTACTGACTAATTACTGTTAATACTGTTTTAGAACAGAGCAAATGTTCTTTAATGCAATGAACATTTTTTCTTCTTTGAAGTTGTGAAAAATACACAGCAGCTACTTCCTGTTATTCAGTCTGAAGCAGGTGACACTGTGTGACACAGCACAGTGTGTTTTACACTGGCTAATAATAATATTCAGGCTGTGAGATTATTTGTGCACTTTGGTGAAGTTTGTCAGCTTGCACTAAAAGAAGACTACTCTAAAATGTGTCTCTTTTTTTGTCAGATTAGTTAACAAATGAGTCAATAAGTGTAATCACTGCAAAGGCTGTGGCCAATAAATTTTAAAGTCATTGTGAACACAAAAGGACTGTGACCAAAATAAAAGGGCTCATATCAACACACATGCAACAGTGAAATGTGCAAAGACACATATGAAGGTAAATGTGTTGCAAAATATGAAAGTTTGCACAATAAAACGTGAGAATGTGTAGAAAAAATTAATTTGTAAAGTTTTTTCCATCCTGGTATTTCAGTTTTGCAGTTGCAGAAATGTTACACACAAATGTGTAGATTTGATATTACTTATAACTACAAATCTGTGATTACAACCTCTCAAACAAGTAAAGTGCTCAAACGCCCTCTGAAGTTACAAATTCACTTTGTGTGCTTTGACATTTGTAACACTTCTTCAAGAATGTGTTGCAAAACTCACACGTGTAGCTGAAGGAGGGTAGGGGGTAATGGGGATCAGAGATGGGCAGTAACGTGTTACTTGTAACGCGTTACTGTAATCTGATTACTTTTTTCAAGTAACGAGTAAAGTAAGGGATTACTATTGCAAAAATGGTAATTAGATTACCGTTAATTTCCCGTAGGAACGCTGCGTTACTGTATTACTAAAACCGTGATTTTTTGCGAGAATGTCTCATGACAATGACATTAGCAAGTGCGACGTTTGTGACAACAACTGTGTGCAGATCAACAATGGATAATATATCAATTGTGGGAGAGAGTATGAGCGTGCAGCCTTTAAAGCGTGGAAGTACTGACCTTACTTTGAGTTTGATTCCATAAAAAGTGACAAAAACATTAGCGTCCATCGTGCGTGGGAAGAAAACTTTTTACAGCGAAAAAAACCCCTAAACTTCCAAGCAAGCACCGAGTGCGCAACGACGTAATGGGAAACTCACAGAGAAACTCGCGGATTCTTCAACTGACCGCGGCACACCTGCACCAGAGTAAACCTCCGCCTACCCTGCTCCTGCTTTACAGGTGAAAGTAGAGCAACAGGACCGCTGAGTCTTTGACTTTATTTATTTTCTGCTGTGTTTTACTTGCATCTATTTGAAAGAGTGAGTGTAAACACAAAAAATATTTTATTTTATGTGCTGGAATGTGCAGAAAATAGGTTTAAATGTTAAACTAATTTATTCAAGTCAGAGAATGTTGCATATAATTAAATTTTTGCTTGATGCATAAAGTTAAAAGATTAAAACTGATAAAACAAGTTAAAAAAGAGACTTTTACATTTGATTACATTTGTATGATGGATTATGTAGAAAAAGTAGAATTGGGCTGAAAGATCTATCGCTTTTTCACCTATTCAGGTTGTAAATCGTGTTTTTAAAAAGTAACTAAGTAACTAAGTAACTGGGTAATTAATTACTTTTGAAAATAAGTAATCAGTAAAGTAACGGGATTACTTTTGGTGGGAAGTAATCAGTAATTAGTTACTGATTACTTTTTTCAAGTAACTTGACCAACACTGATGGGGATATGTGGGGTTGGGGGCGGAGGGAAGAAGTACAGTTTCACCAATCAGAATGCAAAGATCGAGACCGAGAGGTCTCATTCCCCACTGTCCTTTAACCACCATGCTAGATACACATCCACAGAGCACAGACTCATGTTAGTGTGAAGCTGATGAGCTTCTCACTGTAGTGTGTTTGTCTAATAATAGTGTTCATGCTGTGAGAACATGTTTGCTTTGAGCTCTGTGGTGAAGACTGTCAGTGTGCATTTCTCAGAAACTCCAGTTCTTTCTGGTCACTCGGTGTTTCACAGCAGAGGTGTTAGGATGGAAAAACTGTGAAAAGATACTGCGGTTTATAAAAAGGCAACACTTAATATTATCAAAAAGCCACATAAAAGTAAATAATAAAGTGTAATAATAGCACCAGCACTGTTACAGTAATTTTAATGTGTTTATTCCACAGAGACTGATTCAGCTGTGATCTACTCAGCAGTGAGAACTGAAGACGTCAGTTATGGGCAAACAACCATCAGAACAAGGAGGCCCAGGTACAGCTGCTCGTTTAATCTTTGACTTGGACAGAGAGAAGCTAGCTGCTCACACTGTTTACAGGCATCATGCTAACTAACCTAACCACACCTTACTCAAGCTCAGACCTGTGGAGGATAAGACACATCAAACTGTATATGGCAGAGCAGCAGAACGGGGAGACACTTAGATCATTTATAGAAAATCCAAAATTCCAAAATAAAAAAGCTAAGTGCAGGAAAAACTCTGAAACACTCCTGATGTGATTTCAAAATGGAACAAAACTGAAAGGAAAACACAAATATTTTTGACAACCTGATTTTTAAAATGTGTTTAATCTTTTT